>NW_026521943.1:0-22976 GCF_021234435.1 Artibeus jamaicensis | reverse complement strand
CCCCAGTGTCCAGACCTGTCGCTATGGGAACGGCACAGGGGCTGAGAATGTCACGCTCCTGTGGCTGGCTTCTCTGCAGCCCAGGGCCATCACAGGGGTTTGGAGTGTCCAGGCTCCCGTACCTGACTCCCCAGCATCCTGTCCCTAGGCAGCAGCACAGTGGCTGAGAATGTCCTGGCTCCAGTAGGTGGCTCCCCGGCGCCCAGGCCCCTCTCTATGGCGGCATCACAGGGGCCTCCTGTGTCCCAGCTCCTGCAGCTGACTCTTCTGTTGTCCAGGCCGGTAGCTATGGCATCTGCACAGGGGCCGAGAATGTCCCAGCTCCAGTTCCTGACTCTATGTCACCAGGACCGTCACAGGGGCTTGGAGTGTCCAGCTCCCATACCTGACTCCCGACTCCCAGGCCTGTTGCTCTGGCGGCAGTACAGGGACCGCGTGTGTCCCAGCTCCAGTAGCTGACTCTGCCTCTGTCTGGTGTTTCAGCGTCGGTCACAATCTCTGGTCTTTTAATTACATAAATGCTGGGTAACCGATGGTTTATTGTGTTCTCTATAGATCTGCCAGGATTTTCACCCATGAGTACAGGAGCTAGCATCAGCTCCATCCTACTCCATCGCCATCTTCCCACATCTTTGATATTCTTCTTTTTTGATGTTAAAATATTCTCTTTTATGAAATGATGAGAGTGCAGCTGGTGGATTGTTTGCTACTTGCTTTTTAAAGTTTTTTCTGTTAATATCTTTAGTCTGCAAAATAAAACTTTCAGTACCCTCACATTATTAAAATGAACTTTTGCTAGACCATCATACACTGTAGTCTGATAACCTAATGAATGTGGACTGGACATTGAAAGTTAAATGTACCAGGTAGACATTAGCTTTCCAGGTAGAGGTGTATACTCAGCACTCGTAAGAGGCACAGGCTTCCAGCACTGTCTGGCTTCTTTGTGACTCCTAAGTGATTGAGTCTGGCTGGAATAGTGGATATCTCCAGAAAGTGGCAGAGTTCTGGCTACAGAAACTTAAAGGGACCATGTCTTATTATTTTGAAGTATTAGCTTTTTGAGCCCTGCTAAAGACTCTGATGTGACTCACTAGGTAGTAGAGACCAATTTCTGATATGTATCCTCAGAGTTCCATTGTGTGCTATTCATTTGTCACATACTTAGGGTTTAAGTTATGTGATTATTACATTTTTGGACCTGTAAGTTCCGTACACTGAGACAGTACTCACATTAGACATTTTCTTCTGCCTGTGAAAAAATGCACTTCAGGGTGGTTCTTTTTATTTATTTTTATTGGAAGAGAAGAAAATAATGTGGTCCTGTGTATGTTAGGAAGAGCAAAGCCTGTGTGGAAGTGAAAGGAGAGAGACCCATGCTCGGCCTATGTGTGACATGGGTCCAGACACAGGGCAGGTGGGCAGCAAAAAAATCTGCTAGCAATGCAGTCCACGTACTGAAATGACCTGCAGCTTTAAGGTGACATATTACTTTCCTTTGTGAAGAAGCAAAGACTCAAAAATCTGAAAGAATGCTCTTGGGAACCACAACCTTGGTCATGACTGCCTGTTTTTTCTGGTCATACAGACACTTTATTTTCCTGCTTTTCCCCCCCCTAATTTGAACTTTTAAAAAGGGGCCCAGAACCCTGCTTTAACATTGTGTCTTTAAAATGTGTAGCATAGTCATAGATAAACCATTGCACATAATGCCCCCATTCCTGCAAAACTGATGACATTCCACTATGCACTGATGTCCTTCTCTCAGCTTTTGTTCTTCATTGAACATCCATACTTTGAGTTTACCAAAATTTCACACAAAAATAAACTATAAATGAGATAAAACCCAACATTATCACAAATTGTCATTTCAAAACAATACTTGATTTTAAAGCCTCAGAAAGATATGATTTGAATGGAATGAAGCACAGTAGAGCTATTTCAACTGATTCTCACTTAATACTTTCATATCCTAAGATCCTTGTAAAACCACCCACCCCAGACACCCAGATAGGTCACCCTCCATCAACCATCACTCTTCAGTTCTAAGATCTAACAGTTAAGAGGACAATATAATTATTTTTTAACAATTAAGATTTCAGTTCCTAGAACTTGCTGCTATTTTTTTAATATTCTATGATAATGACGGCATTAATCTCTGTCTTTTCATCTGTTGGTTGTTTGGTTCACTTGAGAATATGCAAAAACAATAGCTGATCCTCTGAGAAACTATAAATTTTTTCAACATAATGAATCAAGCTTAAAAATACACCAAAATATTATATAAGTAGGAAAATTTCTCAGCAGTGTCCACTTTATTCTCTCTTCACTTGGGTTTTTAGTCTGTGATTATTACCTTTATAGACCTCGCATCCCTGCAATGAAAACAGCATGTATTATACATCTCCTCCACTCAGTCTACAAGAGCAATAGTCTTCCAGTTTGTCTCTTTCTCCCTATTTCTATGTGGTAAATACATCATAAATCTTGATAGAAAAAAATGAAAATCAATAGAAAAGCAGATGTGAAGCAGGAACTCAGCTGTATACTGAGTTCAGCTATGAGGATGCCACCCACACAGAGTTCACTTCCTACTTAACACATCATCTGGAATCTCAAATTACCATTCTGTTCCATCAGTAATTGTTATTTTGCTTAGTCTAGTTAAATAAAGAAGAAATGCACAGCAGGTTTGGTACCACACCCAAAACCAATTTTCTCATGGGAGCATAAACTAATTTGGTTCTCAGGATCCTAAACTTCAAGGTGTGGGTAAAGCTACAATGTGTACTTGAGTCTGGTTTCAGTATTTCTGTAACACAATCACCAGCAACCACATGATGAGCTATATACATGAGGTGTTAAGTTGAAGTCAAAACTTTAACATGGTTTTTAAAAAACCTTTCATTTACATTTAAGCAGAGCAGGTACAGGTGTGTGATCTCAGGGGCATAGTTAAGGAGGCTTCCATTCCAAAGAAATGCCAACAATGGACCTTACTGATTTGCCTAATTCAACAGCTTTCCTTTCTGAATTCACTGTGACAATGGCATTAGCTAGCACATGTAGTCCGCAAAGTCACATAACACCAATCTCAATTACTGTTATAGCCCCATGGTGGCAAGCTGCACTTTATCTGTTTTTAACCTAATGGTTATGCCATTATGCCATTTTTTGTGAGACACAAGGTTCATTAGACCTTCTGTTCAAGTGCCTTCAGGCCAAAATTCACTCTGACTCTGCAATTACCATTGACAATTTTTATATGCAGCCAAATTTTTCAGTTGCAGTGGGAAGGTTGGCATAATTTGTGGCTTTTTGTTATCCTCTTTTCTCATCTCACTGTGGAAAACATATTAAAGATGCATTTGGGAAAAGCATTAATGCCAAAAGTGCCATCTTACTATTTTTTCAAAAGAATTGACTTTGGGCAAAGGAATATGGGCAAATAAAAGACATGAGCGCATCTGGGTTCTCATTGATGATTTGAGATGCCTCCTGATGGAAAATAATCTCCAAGAGGAAAGGATGGCTTGGGGCCCTTCTTGTTGATCAGAGCATGGAAAAACCCCACTGACAAATACTTAATTCTTTGAAATTTTTTCACTATAATTTACACCTTTAGATGATGTCCTACAGTGCTTTTCAAATTAATGTTGAAACCAAACAACCATACTTTACTGTCACTAGACCTCTTCCAAAAATTTAAAAGATGCTGAGTGGAAGTCCATCAGGCCAACTTTAAATTACTGGTGGCCAAAACCTTGGAGCAAATCCATTGCAAATCTGTGGGTACACATAGAAGCTAACTGAATGATAAAAGCAGCACTATTTCTATGTAGGATCCTGGACTGATATACAGGTTTTTGATGGTGTCCTGGACCAGACTGTACAAGACAGAAACAGTCTGTGTATTTAAGTAAACAATGTGAAAAACAATGTGAAATCCTAGCCACTGGTTATTATTTCCAAAAAATTAAAGGCTGATGCCAGTTCATTTTAACATGAATGCTCAAGAGAGGTCATTTCTGCCTAGGAATGTCATTGATGTTTGGATTGGTTTAGAAGATCAGAGAGGAACCTGAAGAAATAGGTTTAGAGGTCACAATATTACACCTAGGCTGTGGAAGAAAGTAAAGGGGTAGGGGAAGTATCCCAGTAATAGAGCAGGAATGATATAGGTCACCTTGAGAAGTGAATTATACCAGGTTTGAATAAAGGTCATACATCCTTTAGCCTAAAGGAGACTGAGTGTGTTAATAATCCAGAATTCTCCTACAAACTCAGAAAAAGAAGAGAGCTGTTTTTTGTTTGTTTGCAAATACCCCATTCCCCTTCACTTTGATCCCTGTTGGAGAGCTGGGTTCCAACTTCCATCAGGCTGCCAACAAATACACATTTGGGGCAAACCCCTTGGACTCTGGGAGCACCCATTTCCTAAAATGTTATTACTAATTTAAATGAATGTGGGAATATTTAAACAATATAACTTATGTAACTCTTCTGGCTTTGTAGTAAATATTCTCTATACATTTGTCAACTCCTTGTTGATTTGGGGTGGGAACAGCATTGACTAAAACTCTGGCAATTTTACATTCATTAGAGGAAGCAAAGTTGAAGTAGAGAGCCCCTGACAAACCACCACCGCGTGGAAGGTAATAATAATCACCTCTCCCCTACTCTCGCCCCCAGCACTGGCTAGTGCTACAAATTCCTAGAATTAATGCAGCACGCAGGCTGTTTCCCAAACTGTAAGTAAGTTGGTAGGATACTACTGGGACCTTTTAACACCGTATTTTCCTTTTCTCAGTATACTACTCAAAAGGTGGGTCCTTTCATAAATTTGAAAATAGTGCTGCTCAACTTGACACAGAGCAGTCCACAAAGTGAGTTGCATATAAGGAGCCATATTAAATTGCACTGTGCTAAGCCTGGGGTATGACCAGTGTGGGTTACTTGAGACCTGTGTTCTTTAATAATTCAGCCTCTGGTCTGTGCTTCAAACACTTCATTCAGCTGTTGTCACATCCTCAAACACTATCCATCAGTGAGAGCAGAAATATGATACAGGAAGAAAATGGCTGGGTAAAATTGGTGTCAAGTTCATGGAGCTGTGCTCCATATAGATTCATTGTGTTTCAATGAAACACAATGAATCCTATAGATCCTATAGTGGATCTATAATAGAGGAATTTTCTAGTTTCTTCCCAAACTGAATAAATAACCATCTGCAGAAAATCTAGGCACCAGGGTCTTCCAGATTCTGTGATGGGAGAGAAGGAGGTAAGTATTTACTAAGCTGTCCAAAGAGGGCATTGCTTATCAACAAGAATCAAGGTTAAAAGATTAGGTCAGTGATATCCAGTTAACTCTAGTAACTGTCAGAAGGCAGACACTGGGGTGGCAGATTCCAAACCATTTCTCAGAAAAAAACTGGTTTCTAAAGTTCTAATATGTGGTCTTTATTATGTACTTTCAATAATTTCAATTTATTTAAAATTGAATTTAACATAGAAAGGCATATCAAAATTATTAAATGACAGTAATCCATGGCAAACTCTTTCCCATAGAACCTCAATATTATGGATTCCCACCCCCCAATACTCAGGATCAAACTGACCTAGGTCTGTTTTTTGTATACTTACTATTATAGGAAAATGATTAACAGGAGTTAAATTAGGGAAGTCTGTTGCTTTTATGTAAAGCCAGCTTTCCCTTCATCTAGGTAAGCTGACTCTTTCTAACTTTGGGTCAGCTAGTATGTGTGCAGATCATTTGGTAAATTTTACCATTCCATCCATTTTTAAAGGTCTAGATCAGTGACATTAAACACATTCATATTGTTGTACAGACATAACAGCCTCCATCTCTACAACTATTTCAGGGTTCCAAACAGAAATTCTGGACCTGTTAACCTTTACTCCCTATTCCTTCTCCCCCCAGGACATGGCATCCACTATTCTACTCTCTGTGTCTGTGAATCTGAATACTCTAGAATCCTCATATAAGAGGAATCATACAGTTTTTGTCCTTTTTTCACTGATTACTCAGCATAATGTCCTTGAAGTTCATCCACATTCTACTATCACAGGATTTCTTTCCTTCTAAAAGCAGAATGATATTTATTCTATTGTCTGTAGTGCCACACTGTGTATCTCCATTCTTCTGTCAGTGAACGTTTGAGTTCTTCCCAACTTCTGGCTTTTGAGAATAATACTGCTATGGATGTTGGTGTATAAGTAAGAAAAACAAATGTTTTAAAGGAAGTCTATGAAGTTCAAATATCTTAAGAAGTTCACTGATTTCAATTCACAGAAGATTTTATGGATGAGATAGAACTGGTTCACACCCCTTACCCGACATCGACAGCATGAAGGAATATTCCTTTCAATTTTGTTTCCCACACTGTCTCTTTGCTGCCCTTTGAAGTCCCAGCATTTGTCCTTTGATGCCTCTCAGCCTCTGAGGTGTAGTGTCCTCATCTAGGAAGTCACAATGGTCAGGGGCCCCACATGGATTCTAGGGCAGGGGGATGATGCTGTTCACTCTCAGTCAGGTTTTAGTACCATTTCTCTAAGAAAAGTCTCAAAATGTACCTAATGTGTCCTCCTTCAAATACAAAAGGTGGGACGAGTCCATCCTTCCCCATTGAGTCCCAATAAAAAGCCAGCCATTCTTCTCCTTTTTTTCTCTCTTATTGAAAGAAAAAGAGAAAAACAGACCAGTGGAAATTAATTTGCTGAGTAACTATGATCACATACTGCAACAGAGTTACATGTTCAGATCCCCATTGGCTACTGTGCTAGTGACACTCACTGGTAGCTGGTCCCTGGGAACTACTGGGACAGTTCCCCACCCTATTTCTTTCTCAGTTCTCTTGCCCATAACATATCTCTTCTTTCATGCCTTCACAAGCTCATAGACCACAGAGGTTCTCTTGTAGACTCATGTTTTAACTTTATCCCATACTTGAGATACAGACTTGAGAAACCACACCATCCTGGTTTTTCCCTCACCTTTTGCTCACCTCCCTGACCATCCAGGTCACTGTCCCCCTTGTTTATCTCAAAGTGACCCAGACTAAAATTAAAAAATCCATTTCCCCAAAACACTTTAATTAAAGTAACTTGCAGGAAACCACATTATCTTCAGTTTCTTGTAACCCCTTGACACTTGACATAGATGAGAAGACTAGAATGATGTACTTCATTTTTTATCATCCTCTTTGGCTTTGCAATAAAGATATGTAAGCACTTCAATAATAAAACAAGAGTTGTTCTTCAAGATGGTGAT
Source organism: Artibeus jamaicensis (assembly GCF_021234435.1). Lineage (NCBI taxonomy): Eukaryota > Metazoa > Chordata > Mammalia > Chiroptera > Phyllostomidae > Artibeus > Artibeus jamaicensis. Next base: position 15,683 of record NW_026521943.1, on the reverse strand, counting down.
GTCTGGAGTTTGGGTGTTTTCCCAACAAAATTCCAATTATTCAAAATGTTTTCTGGAAGTAACTTCACTGCCAACTGACAGGAAATATAATGAACAACTCATTATTCTATGAGTGTGTCTCACAAAGGTCATAACTTTCTCAAAGAAAATAAAATGTATCTTACACACAGTTTTTTTTTCCAGATTTTATTTATTTCTCTTTAGAGGGGAAGGGAAGGAGAGAGGGAGAGAAACATCAATGTATGGTTGCCTTTTGTGTGTCCCCTGCTGGGAACTGGCCTGCAGGGAACCAGCCTGCAACCCAGGCATCTGCCCTGACTGGGAATCGAACCGCGATTGTCTTGTTCACAGGCCCGCGCTCGATCCACTAGGCTACACCAGCCAGGGCTAAAATGTATCTTAAACATACTCAAGGTTGCAAGCCTCTGTGAGCTGTGACCCAACATTCAAGATAAAGGCTGTGGAAATCTAAGACCAGAATTTTGAGTCAAAACAAAAAATAGGAAGCTGTGTCTTCCATACATGCCTGAAGCTGTGTCTATAAAAATTTCTCATTGGGGAATAAAATAATCAGCCAGTTAGTTTCTTATGAACCATCAAAAATCTGATTTGGTCTGGTTGTTTATTTTATTTATTTTCTTTCTTTTTAAAAATATCTATCTATCTATCTATCTATCTATTTATTTATTTATCTTTAGAAGGGAAGGAGAGAGGGAGAGAAATATCAATGTGTGGTTGCTTCTCATGCATGCCCTGCTAGGAACTGACCCCTGCTGGGAACTGTCCTGAAACCCAGGCATGAGCCCCGACTGTGAATCGAGTAGTAATCTTTTGGTTCACATGCCAGTGCTCAATCCACTGAGCTACACCAGCCAGGGCTATTTTCTTTCTTTTATGGCTAATTGCTTGAAAGAATTGACCTAATTAACTCTTATAATATCATTTTCATGGACTCCATTTTAGAATAATCCCTTCTTCAGGTTTAGGCAATAATCATTAAACTATTAGCACAATCAAAATACTTATAATAATCTTTATGACTTAAAGAGGGTAATTATTCTTAAATAAATCTTTCATAACCATCATACTTTATATTATCTCTCTTCAAAACCTGCAATAAGTAATATAACATTAAACTTGAGGTGGTTTAGCACCTATTATATGTAGAATTTCCTGCAATAACAAACTATGAAATATTGGTTCTTTTTCTTTCTTTTTTTTTTGGTACTTTATTTATTATTGTTGTTGAAGGACAATTGTCTCCATTTTCATTACACCATACTCCCCCACCCCACTCATCCCTGCCTTTCACCCTTGAAACTAGCCCCTTTGGCTTTGTCCTTATGTCCTTTATACATATTCCTTGATGGCCCTTCTCCTGTTATACCCTTTTATCCCTCTCCCTCTTCCTCTCTGATTACTGTCAGTTTGTTCTTTATCTCAATGTCTCTGGTTGTATTTTGCTTCCTGGTTTGTCTGATTAATTAGGTTCCACTTATAGGTGAGATCATATGGTATTTGTCTTTAACCTGGCTTATTTCACTTAGCTCTCTAGTTTTATCCATGCTGTCATGAAGTGTAGGAGCTCCTTCTTTCTTTCTGTTGCATAGCATTTCATTGTGGAAATGTACCACAGTTTTCTGATCCACTCATTTACTAGTGGGTACTTAGGTCACTTTCAGGACTTGGTTATTGTAAATTGTGCTGCTATGAACATTTCAGTGCATAGATTCTTTTGAATTAGTAGTTCAGGATCCTTAGGGTATAATCCCAAGCAGTGGCATTGCTGGGTCAAGAGGCAATTCCATTTTTAGTTTAATGAGGACATTCCATACTGTTTTCCACAGTGGCTGCACCAGTCTGCATTTCCACCAACAGTGCACTACAGTTCCCTTTTCTCTACAACCTCTCCAACATTTGTTTGTTGATTTGTTTATGATGGGCATTCTGACCTGTGTGAAGTGCTATCTCATTGTGGCTTTAATTTACATTTCTTTGATATCTAGTGATGCTGAGCATCCTTTCATACATCTCTGGGCCCTCTGTAGGTCCTCTTTCGAGAAGTGTCTGTTCAGGTCATTTACCCACTTTTTAGTGGATTGTTTGTTTTCCTGGAGTGGAGTTGTGTACATTATTTATATATATTGTAGATCAAACCCTTGCCCAAGGTATCATTTGAAAATATGTTTCTCCATAAGGTTGGTTCCCTTTTCCTTTTAATGTTGTTTTCTTTAGCCACACAGAAGCTTTTCATTTTGATAAAGTCCCATTTGTTTATTGGTTCTCTTTTTCAAGTATTTAAATGTTCAAGTGTTTGGGGTGTATCAATATAACTTATCATGTTCATCTAGGGGGAAGTTAAAATAAAATACCCTTGTAGAAAAGCCAGGATAATATGGAATTGAATGTCAAGGTCTTAGTTTTATGTGAGTGTAACAGAAGGCTTGTGTGTTGATTGCCTATAGAAACACAGGGCAGCAGTAAAAAGGCTCAACTGAGAAAGTGGCCCACTTCTTATTGGAATTTCAAGGTTATTGTTCTATTCTATATCGTGAATGTGAAATTAATTACTTTCTATTTAACAATAAGAAGGCAATAAAGCAGAAATAGAGATAAAGATACATGGTTCAGTAAACAACACTGTAATAAATTGTGACATGGTCACATTTGACTGTACTATTAACCATCTTATTATACAAATTCATGTATTTATAAAGTGTCCCACTTACTAAGGATTGGCTGTAATTTAGAGCCTATGAAGTATGTTTGTGTGTCATATTTTTTAAGAAATATTAATTAAAAACACTGCTTCAAAGGAAATAACCTTTCACATACCAAAATTTTTCTTGCAAATTGGACAGATCATTGCAGAGATTCGAGTGGAAATTCCATTCATGCCAGGCTACTGATGTGACATACACAATTCATGTTGAACACTGTAAGTTTTCCTGGCTTGAATAATGCAGTGTATTATATCATTATTAACATCACTGTTTTACCATTACTTATATGTAACACGATAGCAGATATCCTGTTAAAGTTCACATTAATTGAATTTTATCTGCAGTGTCGAAAAACTTTTTTTTCAAAAATACTAATAATGAGGGTATATTCTGTGTTTAGTGCCTTGATTTATTATAGAATGTGTACAGTATCCTTTACACACCGAAATGTAAATCATTCCTAAAAATCATATTAATTACAGGTGTTCACTACCCTAGCTTAGCTTTCTGGGGAGGAGCTGAGTCAGTGTTCTTTCTGGAAATTATTTTTCCAGAAAAGTCCCATTGCAAGGAGCCTCCGGGTAGCCACCAGGAATAATAAAGTGCATTCTCTATCTAAAGTCTCAGTGGAAACCTGGCCAACAAAATCTGCTACAGGTTTTAATGCCTTGAGCTTTTATTTTCTAACTGGACATGAGCCTTGAGTAAAGTTTGGTCTGTTCTTCAATTATGAACACTGTTACTGTTTGCAGATTTCATCATCTGCTTGGAAAGCCAGTGATTGTCTAGTCATAGTTCATTTATCCTTTAGTAATCATCCAGTGATCCTCCAGTGGTCCTCGAGTGACCATACTGTCATAGTCCATCGATTGTCCAGTGTTGTGCACTCTGATGGATGCTGTGTAAGGAGGCAGATCACCAGTTAAAATTCCTGATATGCAACATTCTAGCCATTTGACTTGTGGTAACTCATATTTCTGACCTTCTATTTACTTCCCCATTTGAAAAATGGAGATTTACACAGTGGCTGCACAAGTCCAATCCAAAAGAACCTATGTACCCCAATGTTCATCCAGCATGATTTACAATAGCCAAGTGCTGGAAGCAACCTAAGTGCCCATCAGCAGATGAGTGGATCAGGAAACTATGGTACATTTACACAATGGAATTCTATGCAGCAGAGAACAGAAGGAGCTTATACCCTTTCCAACAGCATGGATGAAACTACAGAGCATTATGCTAAGTGGAATAAGTCAGGCAATGAGAGAAAAATACAATATAATCTCACCTTTAATTGGAACAAAATCAACAAAATAAAAAACAAACAAAATGTAGCTGGAGACATTGAAATTAAGAACAATCTAACAAATCTCACCTCGCCAGAGGGAGGTGAGAGGGAACTGTGGGGAGAAGAGTTTTCAGGAACTACTATAAGGGACACATAGACAAAACCAAGGGGGAGGGATGGAATAAAGTGGGGGAGGTGGGTTTGGATGGGTGGGAAGGAGTAGTGGGGAGAAAATGCAGACAACTTTAACTGAACAACAATAATTTATAAAAATAAAAATATAGAAAATAAATGAACAAACAAATTAATTAATCAATTAATTAATGGAGATTTCACCTTGTGGGCATAAATTTAGACCAATATGTGGCATAAAGAGGAGATCTAAAATGATAGTTGCCTTTTATAAAGCTGTATAGATTGATGATCCTTGAAGGAAGAATCTTGAATGACAAAGAAACTTAAATCTGTTCAATGAAATTTGGAAAATGAAGAAATGGATAAATAAAGCCAAACACAATGGGAAAATAATCTAAAAACAAAATTACCTTTCAAAATTTAGAAGAAATAACATTAAGTTAAAAACATCTGAAAAATGTAATTAACTGAATGAAAGTGAATGTTATCATCTTATGAGAGAATGTCTCATCTATATGGCAAACATATTAGCAAATAAAACTGTCATAAGATGATAAATAATTTCAGTTATATAATGTAAAACAGTGGTTTTGAATACATAAAATAAACCCATATTTTCTTTAGGAGTAAAAAATTCAAAGAGTAAAATTAATGTTTTCAATCTTCCTTGTATTTTTAAGCTTTCTTCAGAAATGTTTGTGATAGAAACATGTATTTTCCTCTGGTTTGCCCACTTTAATAATTAAATAGTTGTTTGTTGGTGCTATGTGTACTGGGTATATGAGGCTTATACTTTAACAATGGACACAAAATATTATGGAATACAGATCTCAAAACACTGATTAGAAGCAATTTGGACTTCCGCCAAGACGGAGGCGTAGGTGGAAATACCTTGCGTCCGCACACAAAGAAATCTAAAAACAACAAAGTTTTAACAACAATAAACGCAACCAAACCACACAGAAAATCGACAATACAAAGTCCAAAAACAACGAAATGCTCAGCTAAACTGGTAAGAGGGGTGAAGCCAGCGGCAGAGCAGGTTGGCCAAAAAGATCCCCCACCTGGTGGTGCACAAGCAGCCGAAGGCATGGATCTCAGGTGCGGGCTAGGTACCTGCTGACACTGGGAAGAGGCGTGGCTGTCTGTCTGTGATACGTCGCATATTGGCGTGCAGATGAACCAGTGAAGTGGCAAGCATTGAGACCGCAAGGCGCAGGGCGGCAGGCTCGCACATTTCTGCTCCGATAAACAGGTGGGGTGAGTGGTGGGGTAGACTGGGCAGGGGAAGAGGACCGCTATTGCTCCCTCTCCGACACTGCCCCCACATACAGCCTCACAAACCAGCGACCTGGGTGGCCCCACCCTGGTAAACAACTAAGGCTCCGCTCCTCATATGTAACAGGCACAAACAGATAAAAACATGGCTCAAGAACAACTCAGAGCCCCAGAGCTGATAAAGCTAAGCAATGAAGAAATAGCCAAACTTTCAGATGCACAATTCAAAACACTGGTGATCAGGATGCTCACAGAACTGGTTGATTTTAGTCACAAATTAGAGGAACATATGAAGGCTAAACTAATTGAAATGAATGATAATGCACAGGAAACCAATAGTAATGGAAAGGAAACTGGGACTCAAATCAAGGGAGCTGACCAGAAGGAAGGGAAAAATGACCAAACAGAATAGAATGAAGAAACCAGAATTCAAAAAATTGGGAGAGGATTAGGAACTTCCAGGACATCTTTAAACGTTCCAACATTCAAACTGCAGGGGTACCAGAAGGGGAAGAGGAACAGTCACGAGTGAAAACCTTATTTGAACAAATAATAAAAGAGAACTTCCCTGTTCTGACAAAGGTAATAGACTTTCAGGAAATCCAGGAAGCTCAGAGAGTCCCAAAGAAGTGGGACCCAAGAAGGAACACACCAAGGCACATCATCATTACATTAGCCAAGATTAAAATGAAGGAGAGAATCCTAGAAGCAGCAAGAACTAAGGGGACAGTCACCTACAAAGGAGTTCCCATCAGACTGTCAGCTGATTTCTCAAAAGAGACCTTACAGGCAAGAAGGGGCTGGAAAGAGGTATTCCAAGTCATGAAATCCAAAGCCCTACAACCAAGATTACTCTATCCAGCAAAGTTTTCATTTAGAATGGAAGGACAGATAAAGTGCTTCTCCGATAAGACCAAATTCAAGTAGTTCATCATCACCGAGCCCTTATTATATGGAATGTTAAAGGGACTTACCTAAGAAAAAGAAGATAAAAAAGATGAACAGTGAAAGGACAGCAAACTCACAGTAAATAAGAACCACACCTAAAACAAAAGCAAACTAAGAGGACAGCTAGATCAGGAGTGAACCATAGAAATGAAGATCACATGGAGGGTTAGCAATAGGGGAGTGGGAGAAGGAGAAGGGGGAGAAGATAAAGAAAATAAGTAGCATAGATGGTAGGTAGAAAATGGGGGGGGGGCAAGAATAGTATGGGAAATATAGAATCTAAAGAATTTGAGACACGTGTTCATGAAGTAAAGGGGGGGAATGGTGGGGGAGGGGTGTGCAGGGTGGAGGGGAATGAAGGGGGAAAATAGAACAAATGTAATGGCATAATTAATAAAATACATTTAAAAATATAAAAAAATAAGAAGCTTCTGTGTGGCTAAGGAGAACAGTGTTAAATTAAAAAAGGGAACCAACTGTATGGGAAAACATATTTGCCAGTGATACCTCAGACAAAGGTTTAATCTCCAAAATATACAAAGAACTCACATGACTCTACTCTAAGAAGTCAACCAATCCAATTAAAAAATGGGAAAAGTTCTTGAACAGACACTTCTTCAGGGAGGACATACAGAAGATCCAGAGACACATGAAGAGATGCTCAATATTGTTAGCTATCAGAGAAATACAAATTAAAACCACAATGAGATACCACTTTATACCAGTCAGAATGGCTATCATAAAAAAAGAAACAAACAACTAATGTTGGAAACATTGGGGGGAAAAGGGGACCTTAGTTCACTGTTGGTGAGATTGCAGACTGGTACAACCATTTTGGAAAACAGTATGGAATTTTCTCAGAAAAATTAAAATGGACTTGCCTTTTGACCCAGCAATTCCACTGCTAGGATTATATCCTAAGAACCCCAAAACATCGATTTCAAAGGACCTATGTACCACAATGCTCATAGCAGCACAATTTACAATAGCCAAGAGTTGGAAGCAACCTAGGTGCCCAACAGTAAATGAATGGATCAAAAAATTGTGGTACATATACACAATGGAATTCTATGCAGCAGAGAGAAAGAAGGAGGTACTTCCATTTGCAACAACCTGAATGGAACTGGAAAGCATTATGGTGAGTGAAATAAGCCAGGGGTTGAAAGACAAATACCATATGATCTCACCTTTAACAGGAAGCTAAACAACAAAACAAACAAGCAAGTAAAATAAAAACGAAGACACTGAAATAGAGAACAAGGGGACAGTGACCAGAGGGGGAGAGAGAAGGGGAATTTAAGGGGAAAAAAATGGTGAGGGATTTGGAGGAAGAAGTAGGAAATTACACAGGGACAATAACTAAGGGGGGGGTGGAAATGGGGGGGGGGTGGGGAACAGGGGGGGGGGGTGGGCTGAGATGGGAGAAATGGACAGAAAACTGTACTTGAAAAATAACTAAATAAAAATTTTTAAAACGGTCCATTTTTCTATCCACTTTAGATACAACTTAATTCCCTAATATGATACTATGTCTATAGGATGATATGTTAATTCTAAAGTCATAAATCCACTACAGTTTTCAAACAATAGCAGCAAATTATACACCAATTGGAAATGCAAAAATATAACTAAAATCTGTTCAAAATGTATATAACAAACAGAAGAGCACAAAAATACATTTAGACTACTCCAGAACTTTAGCTAAGTATATACATAACCACCTAAGAACCATGCAGACCAAGATTTGCAGATCTGAGGATCAGAATAAACCAAAAGTTGAACACAACACAGACTTAAGTACTTGTATAGAAGGACAGTAATAACACCCAGCAGATTAATCATCTCACTGTTGGCACATTCAGTTCATATCAGAATTTTAATGTGTTCATTTTCATCGTGGACTCTACATGTTTCTGGTATCAATGGAGGGTAAAAAGATCTGAGATAATTAAAACATATATTGTGGAAATGGGAAGAAACTGATATAATATAATTTGGAGGGCAGAAAGATGAAAGGGGTAAACCATTATTATTTTTATTTTTATTTTTATTTATTTATATTTTTTTAAATTTTATTTGGTTACTTTTCAAGTACATTTTTTTTCTCTCCCCCCTTGCCCGGTCTCCCCCCCCCTCCCATTCCCCCCCAGTCCTCATCTCTGTGTCGTTCATACTTGTTCCTCAAAAACCCTCCCCCTTTTTCCCCTTAAGTTCCCTTCCCTCTCCCCTCTGGTCGCTGCCCACTTGTTCCCTATTTCAGCATCTTTGTTTTTATTCTGTTTGCTTGTTTGTTTTATTCTTTAGCTTCCTGTCAAAGGTGAGATCATATGGTATTTGTCCTTCAATGCCTGGCCTATTTCACTCAGCATAATGCTTTCCAGTTCCATCCATGTTGTTGCAAAAGGTAGTAGCTCCTTCTTTCTCTCTGCTGCATAAAATTCCATGGTGTATATGTACCACAATTTTTTGATCCATTCATTTACTGATGGGCACCTAGGTTGCTTCCAACTCTTGGCTATTGTAAATTGTGCTGCTATGAACATTGTGGTGCATAGGTTCTTTGAAATTGATGTTTTAGGATTCTTGGGGTATAATCCTAGCAGTGGAATTGCTGGGTCAAAAGGCAGGTCAATTTTTATTTTCTGAGAAAATTCCATACTGTTCTCCATAATGGTTGTACCAGTCTGCAATCCCACCAACAGTGAACTAAGGTCCCCCTTTTCCCCCACACCCTCTCCAACATTTGTTGTTTGTTGCTTTGTCTATTATAGCCATCCTGACTGGTGTAAAGTGGTATCTCATTGTGGTTTTAATTTGCATCTCTCTGATAGCTAACGATATTGAGCATCTCTTCATGTGTCTCTGGATGTTCTGTATGTCCTCTTTAGAGAAGTGTCTGTCAAAGTCCTTTTCCCATTTTTTTAATTGGGTTCGATGTCTTCCTAGGGAGTGGAGTCGTGTAAGTTCTTTGTATATTTTGGAGATTAAACCTTTGTCTGAGGTATCATTGGCAAATATGTTTTCCCATACAGTTGGTTGTCTTTTTAATTTAATACTGTTTTCTTTAGCCATGCAGAAGCTTTTTATTTTGATAAGATCCCATTTGTTTATTCTTTCCTTTATATTCCTTGCTCTAGGGCACATATCCGTAAAAATGTTGCTGCGTGGAATATCTGAGATTTTCTTGCCAATGTTCTCCTCTAGGACTTTAATGGTGTCATGGCTTATATTTAAGTCTTTTATCCACCTTGAATTTATTCTGGTGTATGGTGTAAGTTGGTGCTCAAGTTTCATTTTTTTGCACGTAGCTGTCCAGTTCTCCCAACACCATTTGCTGAAGAGGCTATCTTTACTCCATTTTATGTTACTGCCCCCCTTTGTCGAATATTAATTGACTGTAGAGGGTTGGGTTGATTTCTGGGCTCTCTGTTCTGTTCCATTGGTCTATGTGCCTGTTTTTATGCCAGTACCAGGCTGTTTTGATTACAGTGGCTTTGTAATACAGTTTGATATCAGGTATTGTGATCCCTCCTACTTTGTTCTTCTTTCTCAAAAGAGCAGCTGCTATTCGGGCTCGTTTATGATTCCATGTAAATTTTTGAAGTGTTTGTTCTATGTCAGTGAAATACGCCATTGGTACTTTAATACGTATTGCATTGAATCTGTATATTGCTTTGGGTAGTATGGACATTTTGATGATGTTAATTCTTCCAATCCATGAACACGGTATATGTTTCCATTTGTTTGTGTCTTCCCTGATTTCTTTCTTCAGTGCTGTGTAGTTTTCTGCATACAGGTCTTTTACCTCTTTGGTTAGGTTTATTCCCAGATATTTTATTTTTCTTTTTGCTATATCGAATGGGATTTTTCCTTGATTTCTGCTTCTGCTGATTCGTTGTTCGTATATAAAAATGCCTTTGATTTCTGGATATTGACTTTGTATCCTGCTGTTTTGCCAAATTCATTAATTAGTTTGAGCAGTTTTTGGGTAGAGTCTATAGGATTTTCCATGTACACTATCATGTCATCTGCAAACAGTGACAATTTTGTTTCCTCCTTTCCTATTTGGATGCCTTTTATTTCCTTTTCCTGCCTGATCGCTGTGGCCAAAACTTCTAATACTATATTGAATAGGAGTGGTGAAAGTGGACATCCTTGTCTTGTTCCTGATCTTAGTGGAAAAGCTTTTAGTTTTTGTCCATTGAGTATGATATTGGCTGTAGGTTTCTCATAAATGGCCTTTATTATATTGAGGAATGTTCCCTCTATTCCCATTTTGCTGAGTGTTTTTTATCATAAATGGGTGTTGTACTTTATTGAAAGCTTTTTCTGCGTCTATTGATATGATCATGTGGTTTTTGTCTTTGCTTTTGTTTATGTGATGAATTACATTTACTGTTTTGCGAATGTTGAACCATCCTTGCATCCCTGGGATGAATCCCACTTGGTCATGGTGTATAACCTTTTGGATATATTGTTGGATGTGATTTGCTAATATTTTGTTGAGAATTTTAGCATCTATGTTCATCAGCGATATTGGCCTGAAGTTTTCTTTCTTTGTTGTATCTCTATCTGGTTTTGGAATTAGGATGATGCTGGCTTCATAAAAGGAGTTAGGGAGTTTTCCATCCTTTTGTATTTTTTGGAATAGTCTGTGAAGAATGGGGGTTAGCTCTTCCTTAAATGCTTTGTAGAATTCTCCTGTGAATCCATCTGGTCCAGGGCTTTTGTGTGATGGGAGTTTTTTTGATTACTGCTTCAATTTCTTTTGCTGTTATTGGTCTATTCAGGTGTTCTACTTCTTTTTCATTGAGTTTTGGGAGATTATATTTTTCTACAAATGTGTCTATTTCCCCTAGGTTCTCAAATTTCTTGGCATACAGTTCTTCATAGTAATTTCTTACAATCCTCTCTATTTCTGTGGTGTCAGTTGTAATCTCTCCTCTTTCATTTCTGATTGTGTTTATTTGTGTCCGTTCCCTTCTTTTCTTGATGAGCCTACTTAAAGGCTTGTCTATTTTGTTTATTTTTTCAATGAACCAACTCCTGGATTCATTGATCTTTAGAATTGTACTTTTAGTCTCTATGTCATTTAGTTCTGCTCTGATCTTGGTTATTTCCTTCCTTCTACTTGCTTTGGGCTGTTTTTGTTGTTGTTCCTCAAGTTCTTGCAGGCGTAGAGTAAGGTCATTTGTTTGAAATGTTTCTGTTTTCTTCAGGTAGGCCTGTATTGCTATAAACTTCCCTCTAGGACTGCCTTGGCTGTATCCCATAAGTTTTGGGTTGTTGTGTGATCATTTTCATTTGTTTCCAGAAACTTTTTGATTTCTTCCCTAATTTCATTCTTGACCCATTCATTGTTTAATAGCATACCGTTCAGCCTCCATGATTTTGGGTGTTTTGGGTTTTTTCCTTTGGGGTTGGTTTCCAGTTTCAGTCCCTTATGGTCAGAGAAAATGCTTGGTATGATTTCAATATTCTTGAATTTGTTGAGGCTTGTTTTGTTCCCTATCATGTGATCTATCTTTGAGAATGTACCATGTTCATTTGAAAAGAATGTGTATTTAGCTTCTTTGGGGTGAAGAGCTCTGTATATATCAGTTAGGTCCATTTCATCAAGGGTGTTGTTTAATGCCGCAATGTCTTTGTTGATATTTTGTTTGGAAGATCTGTCCATTTTTGATAGTGGGGTGTTAAAATCCCCTAGTATAATTGTGTTGCTGTCTATATCTTTCTTTGAATTCCTCTAAGATTTTCCTTATATATTTTGGTGCTCCTATGTTGGGTGCATATATATTTATGATGTTAATGTCTTCTTGGTGGATTCTTCCCTTGAGTATTATGAAGTGACCTTCTGGGTCACTCTTTATGGCTCTTTTTTTGAAGTCTATTTTGTCTGATATGAGAATTGCTACCCCAGCTTTTTTTCTTGTCCATTTGCTTGGAAAATTTGTTTCCAGCCTTTGATTTTTAGTCTGTGATGGTCTTTTGTCCTGAGGTGGGTCTCTTGTAGGCAGCATATGTGTGGGTCATACTTTCTTATCCATGATACTATTCTGTGTCTTTTGATTGGAGCATTTAATCCATTTACATTTAAGGATATTATTGATAGGTACTTATTCATTGCCATTTTCGTACCTGTGCTCCTCTCTGTCTGTCTCTTTTCCTTCCTTTCCTTAAAGCAGACCTTTTAGTATTTCTTGTAGAGCTGGCTTGGTGGCAGCAAATTCTTTTAGACTTCTTTTGTCTTGAAAGCTCTTTATTTGGCCTTCTATCTTGATTGAGAGCCTTGCTGGGTAACGTAGTCTTGGTTGTAGGCCTCTGTTTCTCATTACTTGGAATATTTCTTGCCAATCTCTTCTTGCTTGGAGTGTTTCCATTGAGAAGTCAGTGGCTAACCTTATTGGGACGCCCTTGTATGTTATTTCTTTTTTCTCCCTTGCTGCCTTTAAGATTCTCTCTTTGTCTTGGAATTTTGCCATTTTAATGATGATGTGTCTTGAAGTGGGCCTCTTTGGTTTCCTCTTGAATGGGACTCTGTGTGATTCCTGGATTTGTGTGACTTTTTCTTTTGTCAAATTAGGGAAATTTTCTCTCATTACTCTTTCAAATATGTTTTCTATCCCTTGTTCTTCTTCTTCTCCTTCTGGTATTCCTATTATTCGGATATTATTACGTTTCATATTGTCTTGCATTTCTCTTAATCTCTCTTCATTCTTTCTGAGCCTCTTTTCCCTTTCCTGTTCTTTCTGTGAGATGCTTTCTACTTTGTCTTCCAATTCACTAATCCGATCCTCTGTTTCATCTGTGCTATTTTTAATGCTTTCCACTGTGTTTTTTAATTCAGAAATTGTATTCTTCATTTCCTCTTGGCCCTTGCTAAGAATTTCCATTTCCTTTTTCATGTTGATATAGTTCACAGTGAGGTCATTGTAGCGTCCCTGTAGTTTCTGGTAGCTGATTGTGAGCTCTTTGAACTTCCTGATAACCAGTGCTTTGAATTCAGTATCTGATAGTTGACCTGCCTCTGTTTCATCTAGCATTCTTTCTGAGGATTCCTCCTTTCCTTTCATTTGGGGATTGTTTCTTTGTCTTCCCATTGTTTGTGAGACTCTTCTTGTTAGCCTCAGCTTCTTAGATTAATCTGTTTTGACACCGTGGGTTTATGGTATGAACTTTTGTGGTGGAATGCCTGTGAATTTCAATGGTGCAGCCTCTTTTGGTTATCCTGTTGTTCTCTGCTTCCACCTACTCAAATATGCAGCAACTTGTGGCTTCTCTCCTACAACAATGTGCAATTTGTCTCTCTGACTCTACTATTGGGAGGCCTCTTCTATGGGTCCAGCTCTGGTCTTTTTATATTTTCAAGTTGATTGTGACTCTTGTGTGTAAAAGAAAGAAATGATAAGGAAAGAAATAAAAGGAAGAAAGAAAAATGGTAGGGGAATGTAAGAAAGAGCAATAAGTTTAGAAAGAAAAGAAAAAGAAATAAAACAGGAAACCGGGAAAAGAGGACAAAAAGTATGGAAAGAAGAAAGAGTAATAAAGTTTAAAAGAGATATCAGATTACTTTAAAAAAGCAAAAAGATAAAGAAAAGGAATGGAGAGGGGGAGAAAGGTAAATAAAAAAAAAAGAAAGAATAAAAATAAAATAAAGAAAAGAAAAAAAAACCCAAAAAACGCACCAAAATAATCTCTCAAAAAAAAAAAAAACCCTCAGAAAAAGGAATGTCATTTGTTGGCTTCAAACTAGCTGAACCGGTTTTTCTGGTTGCAGTTGGCTGAGGGTCGATTGTTGTGTTTTTTTTTTTTTTTTCAGCCAGCCCCTCTCAGGATCCAGACACTTGGCGCCTCTCCCCCAGCTCCCTACAATGGGGAGCTAGGACTTTCTCGCAGGGCTCCCTTCCCAGGGGTTACTGCCATAGTCTGGTTTGCTGTGTTTGCAGGCACCTGCACTGGCCTAGTTGCCTGGTTCCCTCGGGATTGAGCACAGGCCTGCCCCCGTTCAGTTGGGAGGCCGCAGACCCTCTGCCCAATCCTGGGCTTGCTGCCAAGCTGGGTGTGAAACAGAGCAGGCTGCCAAGTCTACCGGATTCAGTGCCCCAGGCTGCACCTCTGAGTTCTCCTGGGCTGGCAACCACAGAGTCTTTGGTTGGGGCCCTTTGTCCTCCGCACCCTCTCTGTAAACTCTATCAAACAAGTCTCTCCTGGCCCCCCCCCTTGCTTGGCCAGAAAGGGAGGGGGTTGAGGGTCTCAGCTCTTTTCCCAGGACCCCTCAGCGTCCCGGGCTTCCAGATAGTCTGAGGGGGGTAGACTGGAAGCGGGAGCGATCTGAGGACTGGGCGCAGACCTAAAAACTCTGTGTGCTCGTCATGGCACGCTGCGTGGTGTGTATCCCTTCTGCTCCTGTGTTTGTCTGGGTCCCCTGGCCAACCTCAGGCACACTCCCAGGCTGTCCGGGACTGCGCAACCAGCGCTTCCCGGTCCGCGACGGCCCCGAACCCTTCCCGGTCCGCACCGGCTCCAGCTCTTCCCGACCCTAGTGGCGTCAGCCTAGAGTTCTCTGCGCCCCCGCTGGCGCGCGAAACCGTCTGGCGCTAGGACCAGTAGCCCGGCTCAAAGAACCCTGCCCCAGTGCGGGCCAGAGTCCGGCTATGGGTGCGAGCAGGAAACCGTCAGGGAGCGTCTTTGTCCTGCGGCGCCTCTCTGAACTCTCTGCGCCCGCGAGCTCGTCCTTCTGGGACTGGCGTAAACGGCAGCGGCAGCGGGCTTCCCAGTCCCCTGGTGTTGGCTCAGAGGCCTCCGCTTCCAACAGACCTTCTGGGACCCGGAGTAACCGGCAGGGCGCTTCCCATTCGTGTGGCTAGTCCCCAAAAGCTTCCGCTTTTCCCCTGGCTCGCTGCCAGGCCGGATAGGAAACAAGCCAATCTGCCTTGGCAGGAGAACACCTCAGTCCACTTTCAATAAAACAAAACAAAACAAAACTTTCAGGACATCCTGTCTCTCATTCCTGCTCAGTCCCCAACCAAACCCGTGAGGCTAATGCGTCTCTGGATTCCTCCCAGGCTTGCAATCACAGAGTCTACAGTTGAACCGGGCCCTGTGTCTTTGTACCCCTCCCCCAAAAATGCAAGCCGGCAAGCAGACAGGTCTCTACCCAGTGTTGTCCAGTTTTGCTTATACATGAAGCAGGGGGAGCTGCTGGCCCACGCTGGTGGCCACTGGAGCCGCTGGGTGCCCAAGCTCCTGTGGTAGACCTCTCTGGTGTTGGTCTCAGACCGATGGTTCTGGACCCCGGCTGTAGATGCAGC
>NW_026521942.1:0-38066 GCF_021234435.1 Artibeus jamaicensis | reverse complement strand
AAGCCAGCATCATCCTAATTCCAAAACCAGATAGAGACACAACAAAGAAACAAAATTTCAGGCCAATATTGCTCATGAACATAGATGCTAAAATCATCAAAAAATATTGGCAAATTGCATTCAACAATACATTAAGAAGATCGTACATCATGACCAAGTGGGAGTCATCCCAGGGATGAAAGGATGTTTCAGTATTAGCAAATCAGTAAGTGTAACACATCATATAAACAAAAGCAAAGACAAAAGTCACATGATCATATCAATAGACGCAGCAAAAGCTTTTGATAGTGTAAAACACCTATTTATGATAAAAACACTCAGCAAAGTGGGAACAGAGGGAGCATTCCTCAATATAATAAAGGCCATGTATGAGAGATCTACAGTCAAAATAATATTCAATGAGCAGAAACTAAAATCTTTTCAACTAAGATCAGGAAGAAGACAAGGATGTCCACTTTCACCACTTCTATTCAATATATTATTGAAAGTTTTAGCCACAGTGATCAGACAAGAAAAGGAAATAAAAGGCATCCAAATCAGAAAGGAGGAAACAATACTGTCATTGTTTGCAGATGACATGATAGTATACCTGGAAAGTCCTAAAGACTCTACCCCAAAACTGCTTGAACTAATAAATGAATTTGTCTAAACAGCAGGAAAAAAGTCAATATCTAAAAATCAAAGGCTTTTTTGTATACTAATGATGAATCACCAGAAGCAGAAATCAAGAAAAAAATTCCATTTGATATAGCAAAACAAAAAATAAAATACCTAGGAATAAACCTAACCAAGGAAGTAAAAGACCTGTATGCAGAAAACTACGCAATGCTGAAGAAAGAAATTAAGGAAGACACAAACAAATGGAAACAAATACCATGTTCATGAATTGGAAGAATTAATATCATCAAAATGTCCATACTACCCAAAACAATGTACAGATTCAATGCAAAACCTATTAAAGTACCAATGACATACTTCACAGACATAAAACAAACACTTCAAAAATTTATATGGAACCATAAATGACACCGAATAGCAGCTGCACTTTTGAGAAAGAAGAACAAAGTAGGAGGGATCACAACACCTGATACCAAACTGTATTACAAGGCCACTGTAATCAAGAAAGAATTTTACTGGCATAAAAAGAGGCACAAGGACTGATGGAAAAGAATAGAGAACCCAGAAATAAATTCAAGTATCTACAGTCATTTAACATTGGACAAAGGGGGCAGTGACATAAAATTGGAGTTAAAATAGCCTCTTCCACAAATAGTGTTGGGAGAACTGGACAGCTACGTGCAAAAAAAAAGAGAAAAAAGAGAAAAAAACTCGAGCACCAACTTACACCATACACCAAAATAAATTCAAGGTGGAAAAAAGACTTAAATATAAGCCATGACACCATTAAAGTCCTAGAGGAGAACACAGGCAGGAAAATCTCAGATATTTCAAGCAGCAACTTTTTTTACTGATATGTGCCCTAGAGTAAGGGACATAAAGGAAAAAAATAAACAAATGAGATCTCATCAAAATTAAAAGCTCCTGCATGGCTAAAGAAACAGTATTAAGATGAAAGAGAACCGACTGTATGGGAAAACATATTTTCCTATGATATCTCAGACAAGGGTTTAATCTCCAAAATATACAAAGAACATACACGACTTCACTATAAGAAGACAAGTAACCCAATTAAAAAGTGGGCAAAGGACTTGAACAGACAGTTCTCCAAGGAGGATATACAGGGGATCCAGAGACACAAGAAAAGGTGCTCAATATCGCTAGCTATCAGAGGGATGCAAATTAAAACCACAATGAGATACCACTTTACACCAGTCAGTGTGGCTATCATAAACAAAGCAACAAACAACAAATGTTGGAAAGGTTGTGGGGGAAAGGGGTCCTTAGTCACTGTTCATGGGATTGCAGACTGGTACATCCATGATGGAAAACATTATGGAATTTTCTAAGAAAACTAAAAATGCTATGTCTTTTGACCCAGCCATCCCATTGCTAGGAGTATATCCTAAGAACCCTGACACACCAATCCAAAAGAACCTATGAACCCCAATGTTCATAGCAGCACATTTTACAATAGCCAAGAGTTGGAAGCAATGTAGGTGCCCATCAGTAAATGAATGGATCAAAAAACTATGGTACATTTACACAATGGAATTCTATGCAGCAGAAAGTAAGAAGGAGCTCCTACCCTTTGGCACAGCATGGATGGAAGTGGAAAGCATTATGCTGAGCTAAATAGACCAGAAGGTGAAAGACAAATACTATATGGTCTCACCTTTAACAGGAGCCTAAACAACAAAACAAACAAGCAAGCAAAATATAACCCAAAACACTGAAATACAGAAAAAGCTGACTTGGACCACAGGGGAGAAGGGAGGGAATTTCAGGGGAAAAGGAGTAGGATTCACAGGAACAAGTATAAAGGACACATGGACAAAAACTAAGGGGGGGGGTAGAAATGGGAGGGTGGTGGGGAGCACTGGGTTTGTGGGCTGTGATGGGAATAAAAGACAGAAAACTGTATTTGAATAATAATTAAATAAGAAAAATTCTTTAAAAAAAGAATAAAATGCATCTGCATACTGCATTGAGTACCCATTTCCCAAAGAAAAGTATTTTTCTGTCCTCATTTTCATTCTCTTTCCTCACTTCCACTAAGCCTATGTTTTCCCTTTCCTTATGGCTATCACCACAGTATTTTCTATGTCTATGTGTTATGTATAAACATTTTTTGTAAATCCCTTCACCTTTTATCATCCAGTTCCCCAATGACCCTCTTCTCAGAATATTTACAGATAACAAAATTAAGGCTTAGAATTTAGGCATTTTATCCAAGGTCATTTAATGACTCATCAGTAATTTATAACAGAATTATATGATTCCTGTAACTTGGCATCCTTTCCTATTTATTTAAAATATTATATTTAAGTAAAATTTGTTCATCAGACATTTTTTCTAGATTCCTATTGCTTTGTCAAATCATTGCTGTCTGCTGATAATAGTGCATGCTCCCTTTCCATTTGTTTTATTTATTTTTTATTTCTGCCAACTCCCATGGCCCCTGTGATAAAGTGCAGTCACTTCCTGGGGCAATGGATTTTGTGGGGCCAGAAACAGTAAAGACGCTTTTTCCTTCTTTCTTCTTCATTCCTTCTTCTTCAATGATGGAAGCTCCAGAGTGTTTATTCAGGGGAGCTTTTCACTGCACAGTGAGAAAACTGGGCTCATTAAATCTTGAATACACTTATTATTACTTGGATACAATTTTTAAAAAGATAATTTACTCTTGAGTATTAGGAAAAATGTGTGTACTAGAACATGAAATTATTCCCCCAAGGAAGTGCTGAAATCTCTATGATTTGAGTTACAGATTTTAGGAAGCACACCAAACAAGCAGATACTGACTGCAGAATGGAGCACATTTCAAACAAGATCCATCCTCATTTCCACTGATTTTATGAGTTGTTCTTAATTTTTGGCCCTAAAGGACATATACCAGTGGTCTTCTCCAGCCTTATAATAATTACTCTTGGACTTCCAGCCTGACTTCCCAGGTGAAAAGAGTGAGCTTTGTTGCTATTGCAGATATGACACAATGCTCATGGAAACACTCAATGCACATTGTTATATTTACTCCACTTCATAGCAATATGCTTTTTTATTATCCTACTCATAATATCACATAGAGCTCACTGGCTGCCCTAGATCTACAA
Source organism: Artibeus jamaicensis (assembly GCF_021234435.1). Lineage (NCBI taxonomy): Eukaryota > Metazoa > Chordata > Mammalia > Chiroptera > Phyllostomidae > Artibeus > Artibeus jamaicensis. Next base: position 34,335 of record NW_026521942.1, on the reverse strand, counting down.
TGGAAGAATAGATGTATAGTATCAGCTGGGAAAGTCCCCAGAATCTTTCACTTTCAACTGCTGAAAAGTGTTGGCAGTCAGTGGCAACTATTTCAACAAGATATTGTTTAGATTTCTAACATTTACAGTTTCAAATCTCTAAGACATTTTTCTCCTGGAGCTTTCTTTACAGTCCAATTTTTAATTGTTTTGAAAGAACAAATGTGTTTGAGGGGACTTTTTTCTCTAATATTTTTTCTTGTTTTCTTTAAACTTTTATACACACCATTCTGTCTGAATTGTAAGCTATAGCATAGTCACAATGACTTTGGAGATTTTCTTTTTCATATAATTTTTAGATTGCTTTCAGTTCATCTTAACAAGAAGTGAAGAATTCTCAAACAGGACTATTTTACACAAAAGACTCGTGTCCTAAATAAGATAATTAAAAAACCAAAGTCTTTTTGTTCAGCGTTATGAATGCTAGTTATTATTTAATATTTAATTAGCATATAGTTTATAACAATTTCATAAATGTTAATATTACACTATAATCTTATCTCTATTATCCTTCCTCAGGTTATTATTTAATATTTATAAATGTGTTGACTCAAAATGATTTTCATACACTAATGAGCTAATAGACTCTCGTATGATAATTATATTAACTGTAACTATTTCTCCTCTTTATTTTGACGTTTCTTCACAAGTGTTTACATACATAAAGTTAGAATATTCCACAATCTTGCAATAGTAAATATAATTTATATTTTATACAACTTGTCAAATCTCAACATATAAATACACAAAGATGATTTCACTCTGTGCTACTTCTAAAATGTTAAACAATATTTGAAAGTGAGTATCCAGATATTAAAAATGTATGTAAATGGCCTATGTGGCCATTGATCAACTTACATTGATCTTCATATATGTCATCAACCTATGCAATTAGATTATCAACTCTACACAGGTTAAGTTTACCACAAAAATATCACTGAAGTAGTCATTTGGTTATTTAACCTTTCAAAGACTGAAATTGTTGCAGAAAAGCTGGTTTTGTACTGAGAATAGATGGCAGAATATTGTGGCTGAATCCAAAATTTGGCTCATTCTAAGTTTTTCTGATAATTCAATAGCATGGGACAGGCAAACTTGAAGTTCTAATACATAAAACTATTGAAAAAAACTTTAAATATCTTTCATGATAAACCAAATACACCTAGGTTCTTCTTTCTGCTTATATCTTTTTATTTTTTGTTTGTTGTTTGTTTGTTTGTTGTAGGGAAAGGATTATTGATCAAGAAGTCACCAACTGAGAAGATAGGAGACCTACTGGGCTTTGAATCCATCTTGCCCACTTCACTAAATAATTTTTTTAATGTTTATGAGGAGAAGAATGCAGAGTCCTGGCAAGCAACTTTTAATTGGGGACCTTGGAAACTGGCCATTTGGTAAAGGAATGTCAGCTCCAGAACTTCCTGGACAGCCAATCCTGAGTTTCTGAAAGATTCTGGTGTTCAAGTTCTTGTCTTGTCCTGGTTATTTGGTTCCTTTGTGGGTGGGGTAAACTTTGGTTCCAATGCAGCTGGAGGTCAAAGTTCTCTCATCTGAGTGCCTGGGCTGCATGGCTTGCAGTTTTGGTCTGTAGTCTCTGAAAAGCAGCCTAATGTTTTATCAAAGAGTACAGTACCATTTGGAGCTGGTTCTGTGGTTATGTTGCTAAACAAAAAGGGGGGTTCAGCTGCCCACTGCCATAAAAGGCAAACTCTAGAAGCAGAGGCTAGTGAGAAAGAGGTTTTTACTCAGTTTCTGAACAATCTGGGAGAATAGAGGACTTCTCATCTCAAAGCACACCTCCTCTGAAAATTCAGACAAAGCCCAGCGATACTCAGCAAGGCCAAACCAAACAAAAGGCAGTATGCAGGATTCCTGCTCCATTTTAAAGTTCCATTCTCTGGAGCCCAAGGTGGCTGCTAAGAGGTCATTCAGGTAGCTTAGCTTATTCCCAGCTGTTTTCTGGTTTCAAGTGCCCTCCTGGAGGTGGTGTGTGGAGGTGACACCACTATTATTGATGTGGCTTCTAGGACCACAAGCTTCCATACTCCTGTGCCAGAGCTCCCCAAAATCCACCAATTAATGTTCTACCAGGTCAGTAAAAATAGAAAGAAAGAAAAGGAAAGGAAAGGAAAGGAAAGGAAAGGAAAGGAAAAAGGAAAGAAAAGGAAAGGAAAGGAAAGGAAAGGAAAGGAAAGGAAAGGAAAGGAAAGGAAAGGAAAGGAAAGGAAAGGAAAGGAAAGGAAAGGAAAGGAAAGGAAAGGAAAGGAAAGGAAAGGAAAGGAAAGGAAGGAAGGAAGGAAAGAAAGAGGGAGGGGGGAGGGAGAAAGAAACTCACTTAGAGGCCATGGGCCATCTAACTGCTAAGGTCACGTGCCCCATGGAGAGGACAGGACAGTGCATCTTTGAGTGCAGGTCCTGAGCAGCAGACCAGGAGCCAGATTAGAGTGTTTCTTTGTTACCCGGGTTTATATTAGCTCTGAGTGTGGGACAGGCCAGGTGCTTTCTCAGAATGACAATGAACATAATCTTTTGTGCACTTTGGATGTGTCTACCTCCCAACCAATCCCCTCTTTCCCCTGGCTAAACTGACAGGCCTCTTTGGTTTAGCACCTCCCCTGCCACCATTTTAACTGTATTGTACACATGCTTGTCTTCCCATAGTCCCATCCCAATCTAGTACAGCAAGGGGGTAGAAGAGCTTTTCCCAAGTATCTTTCTAGCTTTGTTTAAGCTCAGTATAAGAACCTATCCCTGCTGCTATCTTACCTGGGAGAAGGGGAGACTCCCATGGCACACTCCATCATCTCTATGCTTCCCGATGCTCTGATCCCTGTGTGAAACGAGTTGCCCACTCTTGGGGCTCCATGACAGGGAGCCACAAAACCAAAAGCCTAAGTAAAGGGACCTTGGAAACCCCACAGAGCCTCTCAGGCAGCTCTGAGAGAGGCCCCAACAGGAGGGGCAGAACTTCTGTACCAGGATGTAGCACCACAAGGAATGCACTTGGTTATCCAGGCAATACAGCCCTGCCACAGAAGCAAAAACTCAGTGTCCTCACATGGCCACAGGGGGTTCGTGAAGGTATTGTCTGGCTGCACGCCATGCCTGAAGTGCTGGAACCTCTGACCTCCAACCTCCATCACTGAGGTGCCTGGCTCAGTGCACAAGCCGCTCTTCTCCCAGGTTTCATTCCCATGGCCCAACTCCCTCTAACTCTTCCTGCAACCCCTCCTATTATCCAACCTCAGCCTTCTCCCCGTGGACTGGGCAGGCTGCCTAATGGTATCAGTTACAAAACCAGAACTGGTTCTAGAGAAAGAGAGGAGAATTGGGTCTATTGGAAGGGAACAAATTATCTCAGCTATGGAGTGGAAAAATAAACACAAGCATTTAAGGGATACAGGGCTTGATGAATACTGTGAGAGTGGGAAAAAAGGGGACAAGAAATATTCAAGACAAAGTATAAAATGTTATGACAGAAAGACATAAAGGAACATGAGACAACAACCACCCCACAGGTCACTGGGTAAGTGGTGGTTAACATCATTAGAACAAGAAGTTGAAAAAAAGGGGAAGTGATTTGATTCATTGGGACAGGTAGATATTGAGGTCATGGAAAAATAACCTTGTAGAACTTTTCAGTGAGAAACTAGAAATCCAATCCATTATTAGAACTCATCAAATGACTTGGGGAAAAAGTAAAAAATTTCAAAAGCTTTGAAAAATTTAACCCACCACCACATCAGTGGAGTAGAGGTTGGAATAAATGAGAACATGGCATAATATAAGGTGAGTGTGCAGGTGTTTACACTCCTGAGAGGAGCTAGAGAAGATGAACCAATGGAAAAATGCAGAAAAAAGGTTGCTGACAACTGAAGATCAAGGAGACTGTACTATCAGGATGTCTTGGGAAGGGGCTTCAAGATTAGATGGTCAGTAATAAATGCAGCAGAGAGGTCAGGAGGATGAAGTGGAGAAATAACTACTGAATTTTAAACAAGATCCTCAGTATCCACTTCACATACACCTACTGGGTGAAAGCCAGCTCTTGTGATTAAGAAGGCTGGTGGAAAATAAAACAGTAAAAATAGTATCTCCAGCATCTGAATCATTAATGTTAATGTACTTCTTTGGTCACTGAGTTCACAGTTGCTCAATGTCTTTGCAATTTCATAGTTCAACATCTCAGTGAAAAGTCAAAGAAGTTGGTAATAAAACGTCTGCATTTTAACTTCCAATGACTTTTGTGGGAACTTACTATCTCAGGAGATAATTTATTCATTGGTTAAAGGTCCTCCTCACCACCATGATAATTTTGATTTAAGTAGATACATGGTCCTCTGGGTGTTGTTTTACCATGTGGATGCTCTGGTCTACATGGCCACAGTTTTTTGGGTGCAGTGACTTCTGTTATCTTCTTTTTTTAAAGATTCTATGACAGAGGCTTTATCAGTGCTGTTTTCAAAATAAATAGTAAAAATATTATGACTGATGAGCCTTGCTGCCATTTACCTCCTACATTCATAAATTTTTGCAGGAGCTTTTATTTACAAATAGAAAAACAAGCAACATTGATGACGGAGAATTGATGCTGGCTAACTTGTATCTCATCTCATTTTTCCATAAATATTCGATTTTAAAGAGTAAGTCATATCCACATAATCTTGGATCACATATTGCTGTTGAAATATTTCATGACTGATACATGGAGATGAACAACAGTATGGTGAGAACCAGAGGAAAAGGGCAGTGAGAACTAAGTGAGTCATCCACAGGTGGGCAAAGGGGAAGGTGGGAATGGGGACTGAAAGAGATCACTTGGGGTGATGGGCACATGATGCCACGCATAGATGATGTGTTATTGAGTTGTACACTTGAAACCTGTATGGTTTTATGAATCAATACCACCCCAATAAATTCAATACAAAATTAATGATTGTGTTTTTTTTGTTTCAGTCTTTTGGAAAACATAAGGGATTTTTTTTGTACAAATCTTGTACCTGAAGTTTAAACTAAACTTAGACTTTAATATGCTATGTTTATTGTTTATTTGCAGTCAACTTGTGATTTATCTAGAGAAAATTAAACAACATAACATTCTTTTTAAAAATTTTTTATAACATTCTATTTCCATGGGCAAAGACTAACATTCACATCTGTTTTTAAGATGAGATTTTGATGGACTTGGGGAGAGTACCTGACATTTTCACAATTCACATTCCTTAGAATTTACTAGTGAGAGAAGAAATATTCAAGTCTGGTGACCTCACTAGCATTGTTTTGGACAGGATTTATATATAAAAATATTCTCATATTTTTAGATATTTTGTGGACCTACTTTCAGGAAAACATATCCAGAAATAGATGATCTCTAAACATCTGCTAACTATGCAGAGCCTTAAACAAACTGTGAGGGTCAAAACCCCTGACTCAACAATAATCCTTCTTTCCTACAACCTTCTGTAGCAAAACTTCTTTCCTACAACCTTCCTCCAGTTAAATGTTACTCTCTCTAAACAAAAGAAAGGATAACAGGGAGTGTCCTTTTCTGAGGAAATCACTTAGAGTGTGTGAAGGGCCTAAGGGGGGTCTTATTACAAGACTCAAAATGGTAAATATGCTTTTACAAGTGTCATGAAATGCCAAAGAAACTGTTTTAAGAGGTAGACAGAAGTGTTGGAGGGAACAGAAAGCAGCACTCAATTACTATTATTTCAAAGATAATAGTGAATAAAATTACAAAATTGTCTGTATGATCTTTGAGTTACATTTCTCACATGCCCTGTCTAGTTACTTGACACATATGATGGCATGTTAATGTATCTTTCTAAATAGCTAAATATCTGTCCAAATATAACCCCAATTTTTCTATGTGGTAACTGTGTGGAACTAGAGGTGGGGACCTACATAATGCTATTATCAATTAGGAAGAATTTAATAGGATTTATAACACTCTTTCTATGGCTCATGAATCTAACAAGGAGAGCTGATCCAGGTCAGAACACTAGTATTGCTATGGTGGAAACCCACTTGTGTAGTTTCATGCAACATAATCATACCAGTTCTATGTTTCTTATACTTTGCATTTCTGGATCTGAATTTGTTACCCTTGTGCCTCTGTGACAATCTGTGTAAAGCAATTTCACCTTTTATATATTCCTGTGATAGCTGACCCCTGAAGGATGATGCACCCCCACAGTTTTAAAAGATGAAACAAAAAATGAATCTAGAGATATAGCTGAGGGCTGATACTGCTTATTTATTTCCAGACCTTCCCAAGGAGTACTTCTGAAAGGCAGTTCTAAACTGGTAATTTGTTTTATTTTCATACCCAAGTATTTAGCAAGATGGAAACATTTTCCTTCATTTATACTGGCTTTACATGCCATTGTCATGCCTGGGTGCGAGAAAGTATTTCAAACCCTCTGTTTACATATTTATGAAGGTTGGAGGAATATTCTCTGTAGAATTTACCCATGTTCACAAATGACATTTTTTTTAGTTTAAATTCTACTGTATATTCTAAAAAAAAGAACAAATATCCTTATGTATACAAATATTTGCTATTGTTTGGCATAACCAATAATCATTTACTGTCTATAAGTTTAATTCTTCAGTATACATTGCTGCATTCAAACAGTAAATGTTTATGTTCATAACTTAAAAAAACAAAAATAAATGACAAATATTGGGGATCATGAGGAAAAATTAAAAACTTTGTCATTGCTGGTGGAAATGTAAATTTGTTTAGTCACTATGGAAAGCAGTTTGGCCCTGGCTGGTGTAGCTCAGTGAATTGAGCATGGGCCTGTGAACCAAAGGATCATGGTTCAATTCCCAGGCACGCACATACCTGGGTTGTAGGCCTGTTCCCAGTAGGGGATGCAGGAGAGGCAACCATACATTGATATTTCTCTCACTCTGTCCTTCCCTTCCCCTCTAAAGATAAGTAATTAAAATCTTTTAAAAGAAGAAAGCAGTTTGGCAGTTTCTCAAAATGTTAAAAACAATTACCATATGACTCAGTAATTCCACCCCTAAGTATATAACCCCCAAACTGAAAACAATTATCCAAAAATACCTGTGCACCAAGGTTCACTGCAGCCATATTTACAAGAGAAGAACATAGAAACAGCCTAAATGGTCAGATGGAAGGATAAATGGATTTGGGTATGCCCATTTAATAGGATGTTATTCAGCCATTAAAAGAGATGAAGTCCTGGCATGTGCTACAATGTGGGTGACCTTCACAAACATGCTGCTCAGTGAATGTAGATGGATACGAAAGATCACATACTGTATGATTCCATTTATATGAAATATCCCGTATAAGTATGTCCATTGGGAATAAAAGCAGATAGGTCTTTGCCAAGGCTGGTGCAGGACAGGCAATGTAGGAGGAACTACTTCACAAGTATAGAGTAATATTCTAGAGTAATAGAAATGTTTGTGGACCAGATAGGGATTGTGGTTGCCCGGCACTATGAATATATTAAATGCCACTGAAATGTTCACTTTGAAATTGTTAATTTTTCTTTATATGAATTTTACTTCTATAAAGTTTGTGTTTACATAAATAACCATTTGGATTTAAGATTTAGCCATTTTTCTCAGCATAGTATACCACGTATAGTTTATTTGTACCTTGTAGAGCTAACCTGCTTTCTGTAACACAAAGGAAAATGACAATAAAAAGTCAAGGTTTTTAGTTCCTATGTCCCACTATAGGTGTGCCCATCTTAAAACATATCCCATAATTAAAACAACAGTTGGAAAACAGATTACTGGAAACTTACTTTCTAACATGGTTTTAAACTTTATATTTTACTTGCTTCAGAATGATTATATATAATTGATTGCTCCATTATTTAAAGTTGGAAATTATTTTCTAAAATGTAATTTACAGACATTACTACAGACATTTCAGAAACATCTCTTTGCTAGCAAAATTTGACAATACTCTTCTAAAAAAATGTAATTGCTTCTTTATCATCTGACTGGGAAAGTGGTTGACCTGACTTGCTTGGCTCCATCAAGCCTGGAAGAAAGACACTTGAGCACCACCCTCTGTGGTCTGTGGCTCGGTGGGTGAGGATGACCTGAGCACACAGGTTCATGTGCACGAGTCACTTGGCTGCTCTTCCACTGGTATGGAAAATCTTGATTTTACCCCTGCCCAGTGCTGGTTTTCATTAAAAGTTATAATTTGGTTTTCCTCTTTAGGTTGTTTCTTCCTGAGGGCAAAATCTTTTGTAATGACGTTATACTGGAACAGGGAAATAAATAAAGATTGTTTCTCTTGAGTACCTTGTTTCTAATGTAGACACACAATTGAATCCTTTACGTGTTTCATTTTAATCATTCTAATGTGTAGATATTGATAGAATGAGAATAATCACGATTGATAGCTCCATTAAATAAAATTTTCTTGATCAAGAAAGAAATAGTTTTTTCCTTTCACTCAGGAGTATAACCTTTAGGTCATAGAAAGGCTAGCTATTTGTTTCATAATGTCTTAAAAGATTGAAAGCATGGTCAGAAATTTTATGTTTATGTCACTTTCGCTTATCAAAATGAATTTCCTTTATGGAAGTAGGTACATGTCCACCAACCACTAGAGAATGCTGCCTGATATTGCTACTACAATGTGTATATCACTTGATTCATAAAATAAGGTAATGTTCTTATTAAGGGTAATTAGAGAATCACACTTTCTATTTAGAGAAGAAATCACTATATATGTTTTATCTGTACAGGTATAGCTACTCAACAAAAGTCCATCTTTCGATTTTAGGGATGCTGGGAAGATGGCCATGGAGTAGGACCGAGCGGATTCTAGCTCCTATAACTTGTGGGTGAAAATCCTGGCAGATCTACAGAGAATCAGCTCAATAAACTATCAGTTACCCAGCATTTATGAAATTAAAAGACCAGAGATTGTGATGGACACTGAAACAGGAGAGAGCGGAAGATCAGTGGGGTCTCAGGGACCGGAGTAAAGACAAAGCGGCTGTGGGGGCGGGTGCGCCCCGGCCAGGCGGCCCCAGTGCTGCCTCTGTGGTCAGGGTCCAGAGGCATCAGTCTGAGACCAGCACCAGAGGTGTCTGCCCCAGGAGCCTGGCCAGCAGCTCCCCTACTCCCCGTCTAAGCAAGGCTGGACAACATTGGGCAGAGACCTGTCTGCTTGCCTGCTTGCATTAGCAGGGAGGGTTACAAAGACAGAGAGCAATGTTCAATTGCAGACTCTGTGATCGCCAACCTGGGAGAATTGAGAGGCGAATTGTTGTCACTGGTCTGGCTGGGGATTGGGCTGGGCTGAGAGGCAGGCTGTCTGGAGAGGGTTTTTTTGTTTGTTTGTTTGTTTTTTAAAGTGGACTGAGGTGTTCTCCTGCCACAGCAGCTTGGCTTGCTTCCCACCCAGCCTTGTGGCGACCCAGGAGGAAAGCACAGGCATTTGAGTCCCCGCCACAGGACTGGGAAGTACCTTGATGGTTTCTAGGGACCCAGGCAGCCTGGGGGGGTGCACACAGGCGCAGAAGCAGTTGAGTCCCACCACAGGACTGGGAAGGACCCTGCCAGAAACCTGTGGGACCCAAACGGCCTGGTGTGTGTGCGAGTGCCCACACCCCAGTCTGGTAGCCTGGCTGGTGCACGCGCTTGCGCTGGCATCCCAGCCCACAGAGAGATCCTGCTGCAACCAGAAAAACCAACAAGGGAAGGGTTCTTTTCCTTTCTTTAGTAAATGTTTTTAAGTGATCTTATATATTTTTAAATTTTATTATTGCTTTATCTGTCTATACTTTGTTCCTCTCCATTCTTTTTCCCTGTTTTAGTACTTCTCCTTTCCTCTCAAACTTAACACTTTTGCCTCCCTTCTCCTGCCTTTTTGTTTGTTTGTTTGTTGCTTTGTTTTCTTTTACCCACAAGAGAAACAAACAACTGGGAACTGTGAAAGGACCAGAGTGGGACCCAAAGAGGGGGCATCTCAATAGTAGAGACAGAGAGACAAATTTCACTTTGCTATAGCAGAGAAGCAACAACTTGATGCATATTTTTCATTATTCTCACTTATTTTATATTTTAATAGTATTTCTGTATTCCTACTCTTTCTGTATAGGCTCCTTAGTCTTGAGTGGTTATATTGTATCATTAGACAGGTTTCCCCTGTTCTTTCCTCCACAGTGCTTTGCTAATCCTCTAAACTACAAACCACTTGTTTTCCTTTAGCACACTACCCAAAGCTCTATACCCCCTACTCAGACAGATCACATAGAGTTTGTTATATGACTGACACTCTAATATTAGTGTAAATAATAGCTGTTCTATAGAACAGTAAATACTTCACAACCCATCTCCCAGATCTTAGACCATTACACTGGTCCCCGAATTCTATTACTGTAGTGATTAACTCTATTTGCTCACACATTACACCTATTTACTCTTCCTTACTCTCACCTTACCTCAAAATCTGACCAACTGCAACCTCACTGCTTTCTAGTTCCAACTCACAAGCCTTCCCTCCCCAACAAGAGGCTTATCTTTGGTCCATCCTTTCATAAAAGTGGCAAGGTGGGTTGAAGAATATGGGTAACACTGTACATAGCCTAAAAATCGCCTATCTCCTCTCTACCAGCTGTGACTGTAAATATTGTAAAATACTCTTCTGCTGTCATAAACCATTTTGCCTCGCCCTCCAACTGATTACACACACATGAAAAAAGGAGTAGGTGGAAACGGAGAACATCAAGATACCTGAAGGAGTCTGCACCAATGAAATTCACAGGTATTATACCACAGATGTTCACAGTATAAACTCAGGGAGTCAGAACAGATCAATTTTAGAAGCTGAGGCAAAGGAGAAGAGTCTCACAAACAATGAGAAGACAAAGAAACAATCCCAAAATGAAAGAAAAAGCAGAAGCTTCAGAAAGAATGTTAGATGAAATAGAGGCAAGTCAACTATCAGATAGTGAATTCAAAGCACTGGTTATCACGAAATTCAAAGAGCTCACAATGAACTACCAGAAACTAGAGGGAAGCAATAATGATCTCACTGCAAACTATATAAACATGAAAAAGGAAATAGAAACTATCAGCAAGAGACAAGAGAAAATGAAGAATACAATTTCTGAATTGAAGAGCACAGCAACAGTTTCAAAGGTAGAACTGATGAGGTGGGGGGGGTCAGATTAGCAAGTTGGAGGACAAAGTAGAAAGCCTCTCACAGAAAGAGCAAGAAAATGAAAAGAGGCTCAGAAGAATGAAGAGCAATTAAGAGAAATGCAAGACAATATGAAACGTAATAATATGCAAATAATAGGAATGCCAGAAGAAGAAGAACAAGAACAAGGGATAGAAAATGTATTTAAAAGAGCAATGAGAGAAAATTTCCCTAATTTGATGAGAGAAAAAGTCACACAAATCTAGGAATCACAGAGAGTCCCAATCGAGAGGAACCCAAAGAGACCCACTTCAAGACACATTATCATTGAAATAGCAAAATTCCAAGACAAAGAGAGAATCTTAAAGGCAGCAAGTGAGAAAAAAGAAGTAACATACAAGGGAGCCCCAAAAAGGTTAGCTACTGACTTCTCAATGGAAACACTCTAAGCAAAAAGAGAATGGCAAGAAATATTCCAAGTAATGAGAACCAGAGGCCTACAACCAAGGCTACTTTACCCAGCAAGGCTCTTAATCAAGATAGAAGGCCAAATAAAGAGCTTCCGAGACAAAAGAAGTCTAAAAGATATGCCTCCACCAAACCAGTCCTACAAGAAATACTAAAAGGAATGCTTTAAGGAAAGGAAGGAAAAGAGACAGACAGAGAGGAACACAGGTACAAAAATGGCAATGAATAAGTACCTATCAATAATAACCTTAAACGTAAATAGATTAAATGCTCCAATCAAAAGACACAGAATAGAGGACTTTCGCCAAGAAGGAGGCATAGGTGGAAATACCTTGCGTCCGCACACAAAGAAATCTAAAAACAACAAAGTTTTAACAACAATAAACGCAACCAAACCACACAGAAAATCGACAATACAAAGTCCAAAAACAACGAAATGCTCAGCTAAACTGGTAAGAGGGGTGAAGCCAGCAGCGGAGCAGGTTGGCCAAAAAGATCCCCCACCTGGTGGTGTACAAGCAGCCGAAGGCATGGATCCCAGGTGCGGGCTAGGTACCTGCTGACACTGGGAAGAGGCGTGGCTGTCTGTCTGCGATACGTCGCATATTTGCGTGCAGATGAACCAGTGAAGTGGCAAGCATTGAGACCGCAAGGCGCAGGGCGGCAGGCTCGCACATTTCTGCTCCGATAAACAGGTGGGGTGAGTGGTGGGGTAGACTGGGCAGGGGAAGAGGACCGCTATTGCTCCCTCTCTAACACCGCCCCCACATACAGCCTCACAAACCAGCGACCTGGGTGGCCCCACCCTGGTAAACAACTAAGGCTCCGCTCCTCATATGTAACAGGCACAAACAGATAAAAACATGGCTCAAGAACAACTCAGAGCCCCAGAGCCGATAAAGCTAAGCAATGAAGAAATAGCCAAACTTTCAGATGCACAATTCAAAACACTGGTGATCAGGATGCTCACAGAACTGGTTGATTTTAGTCACAAATTAGAGGAACATATGAAGGCTAAACTAATTGAAATGAATGATAATGCACAGGAAACCAATAGTAATGGAAAGGAAACTGGGACTCAAATCAAGGGAGCTGACCAGAAGGAAGGGAAAAATGACCAAACAGAATAGAATGAAGAAACCAGAATTCAAAAAATTGGGAGAGGATTAGGAACTTCCAGGACATCTTTAAACGTTCCAACATTCAAACTGCAGGGGTACCAGAAGGGGAAGAGGAACAGTCACGAGTGAAAACCTTATTTGAACAAATAATAAAAGAGAACTTCCCTGTTCTGACAAAGGAAATAGACTTTCAGGAAATCCAGGAAGCTCAGAGAGTCCCAAAGAAGTGGGACCCAAGAAGGAACACACCAAGGCACATCATCATTACATTAGCCAAGATTAAAATGAAGGAGAGAATCCTAGAAGCAGCAAGAGCTAAGGGGACAGTCACCTACAAAGGAGTTCCCATCAGACTGTCAGCTGATTTCTCAAAAGAGACCTTACAGGCAAGAAGGGGCTGGAAAGAGGTATTCCAAGTCATGAAATCCAAAGCCCTACAACCAAGATTACTCTATCCAGCAAAGTTTTCATTTAGAATGGAAGGACAGATAAAGTGCTTCTCCGATAAGACCAAATTCAAGTAGTTCATCATCACCGAGCCCTTATTATATGGAATGTTAAAGGGACTTACCTAAGAAAAAGAAGATAAAAAAGATGAACAGTGAAAGGACAGCAAACTCACAGTAAATAAGAACCACACCTAAAACAAAAGCAAACTAAGAGGACAGCTAGATCAGGAGTGAACCATAGAAATGAAGATCACATGGAGGGTTAGCAATAGGGGAGTGGGAGAAGGAGAAGGGGGGAGAAGATATAGAAAATAAGTAGCATAGATGGTAGGTAGAAAATAGGGGGGAGGGCAAGAATAGTATGGGAAATATAGAATCTAAAGAATTTGAGACACGTGTTCATGAAGTAAAGGGGGGGGAATGGTGGGGGAGGGGTGTGCAGGGTGGAGGGGAATGAAGGGGGGAAATAGAACAAATGTAATGGCATAATTAATAAAATACATTTAAAAATATAAAAAAATAAAAAGCTTCTGTGTGGCTAAGGAGAACAGTGTTAAATTAAAAAAGAGAACCAACTGTATGGGAAAACATATTTGCCAGTGATACCTCAGACAAAGGTTTAATCTCCAAAATATACAAAGAACTCACATGACTCTACTCTAAGAAGTCAACCAATCCAATTAAAAAATGGGAAAAGTTCTTGAACAGACACTTCTTCAGGGAGGACATACAGAAGATCCAGAGACACATGAAGAGATGCTCAATATTGTTAGCTATCAGAGAAATACAAATTACAACCACAATGAGATACCACTTTATACCAGTCAGAATGGCTATCATAAAAAAAAGAAACAAACAACTAATGTTGGAAACATTGGGGGAAAAGGGGACCTTAGTTCACTGTTGGTGAGATTGCAGACTGGTACAACCATTTTGGAAAACAGTATGGAATTTTCTCAGAAAAATTAAAATGGACTTGCCTTTTGACCCAGCAATTCCACTGCTAGGATTATATCCTAAGAACCCCAAAACATCGATTTCAAAGGACCTATGTACCACAATGTTCATAGCAGCACAATTTACAATAGCCAAGAGTTGGAAGCAACCTAGGTGCCCAACAGTAAATGAATGAATCAAAAAATTGTGGTACATATACACAATGGAATTCTATGCAGCAGAGAGAAAGAAGGAGGTACTTCCATTTGCAACAACCTGAATGGAACTGGAAAGCATTATGGTGAGTGAAATAAGCCAGGGGTTGAAAGACAAATACCATATGATCTCACCTTTAACAGGAAGCTAAACAACAAAACAAACAAGCAAGTAAAATAAAAACGAAGACACTGAAATAGAGAACAAGGGGACAGTGACCAGAGGGGAGAGAGAAGGGAATTTAAGGGGAAAAAATGGTGAGGGATTTGGAGGAAGAAGTAGAAATTACACAGGGACAATAACTAAGGGGGGTGGAAATGGGAGGGAGGTGGGGAACATGGGGTGGGGTGGGCTGAGATGGGAGAAATGGACAGAAAACTGTACTTGAAAAATAACTAAATAAAAATTTTTAAAAAGGTCCATTTTTCTATCCACTTTAGATACAACTTAATTCCCTAATATGATACTATGTCTATAGGATGATATGTTAATTCTAAAGTCATAAATCCACTACAGTTTTCAAACAATAGCAGCAAATTATACACCAATTGGAAATGCAAAAATATAACTAAAATCTGTTCAAAATGTATATAACAAACAGAACAGCACAAAAATACATTTAGACTACTCCAGAACTTTAGCTAAGTATATACATAACCACCTAAGAACCATGCAGACCAAGATTTGCAGATCTGAGGATCAGAATAAACCAAAAGTTGAACATAACACAGACTTAAGTACTTGTATAGAAGGACAGTAATAACACCCAGCAGATTAATCATCTCACTGTTGGCACATTCAGTTCATATCAGAATTTTAATGTGTTCATTTTCATCGTGGACTCTACATGTTTCTGGTATCAATGGAGGGTAAAAAGATCTAAGATAATTAAAACATATATTGTGGAAATGGGAAGAAACTGATATAATATAATTTGGAGGGCAGAAAGATGAAAGGGGTAAACCATTATTATTTTTATTTTTAAATTTATCTAATATCCACTGTAGTTAAAGTGCTGTGTTCTATGCACGTCATGGAGTTCCTTCAGGTAGGTTAGCCTTTTTCTCAGTGCGTGTATGTGTGTGTGTGTAAGGGAATGGCTCAGGTACAAAAAATAACTGTAAAACAAGATGGAACTATTAAAAATGAAATTTGGAGGCACAGTTACAGTGAGTTGAGGATAACCTTAACAGAAGGATGAGGTTTGCATTTGGTGAAGGATAGTTGAAGACAAGTGGGTGAGAGCAGAGCCTGGGTCTGCCCTGTTCACACCTAAATGATAGCAAGTCCTGGATCAGAGATGTGCTCAAATATGACTGTTTAATAAAAGAAATATAGGCAGAAATGGAGGCAGAGAGGAAGTTAGGATGCTGTAGGATAAACAGCATAGAAAGGCTGCAGAGACTAAAAGAAAAAATTGGGGAAACAGTCGTCCATCCAGTTTTTTCCCAGGATTTCATGGATACATAATAAAAATGGAAACCAATGGTTTTTGAGCACCTGATTTTAAAGGCTTCTTACATGGTCTCCACTCCTCATTTTATAGATGAGGAAGCCAGGGGTTATGTGACTTGCTCATGGTTAAAACTTGAAAAATGTTAAAACTCCTTCTAATAATGGTCAAGTGAACTGCTATCAAACCAACCATTTCATACAAACAATTATAAACTCAGAATAAAATGTGAAACACAGACCCACTATAAACAAAAGCAGGACCAATATTAACACCCAGAAAAAGTGGAAAGACTAGGTAAGCCTCTGTTTTTATGTTTAGATCCTTGGAAAGAAAAAGAAAAGAGTGCTGGAAATGGTGACTATGGGATAAAATATTAAAGTTAAAGTTTTTCTATTATTGTTTTAAAAATAAATTACTATTTAAAATAAATATAATATTGCATAGTGGAGTTTATGAAGTCTATAGATGTGACTCATATGATAATTTCAGAAAGTAAATGATCTTTACATGCCTCATGTTTTGGGGCAATATTATTTTTTGTGATGATCCTAACTTTTTAAAATTTAACTTTTATTTGAAGGTTTTGTAGATTCACATGCAGTTGTAAGAATTAACAAACACACAGAGAGTTATGTACACTTTATGCATTTTCCCCAGAGGTATCTGACAGATAGAAACACACTATCACAGGTAAGGTTATGTCACTAATTCTTTACACTCTACTTTTATAAGGTATGGTGACCCCTTTTATCCTCTACCATCACTCCCACATTAACCCCTCAATTAATGAATTGATTAATTAATTAATTCACTAAAACCAACCCCCCCAGATTAATGAGTCTCTCCTTCATTTCCAGAATTCTGTCATGTCAACAATGCAATATAAATGAAATCATACAATACATAAACTTTTGTGACTGGCTTTTCTCACTGGGCATTCTCTGAAATCTTATCTAGAGGACGTGTAATCACTAGTTTGATGGTTTTTGCTGCTGAACAGTATTTGGTAGTGTGGGTGTACCTACCCATTCCCCTGTTATAAAGACAGTTGGGTTGGTTTTAGTTTTGGGCTATTATGAATAAAACTATAATAACTACTCCTGTATAGGTTTTGTGTGCTCATATGTCTTCATTTCTTAGAAAGAAATGTCCCGAGTGCAATCACTAAGTCACATAGTAGCAAATTTTGTTTTCAAAGAAATGCCAAATGGATTTCCAGATTGCCTTTAAAATTTAACTTCCCCACCAGCATTGCATGAGAGATTCAGTTTCTCCTCATCTTTGCCAGCTCTGGGTGTTGTAACTATTTTTTATTTCAGCCATTCTGATAGGTGTGTAATAACTCAGACTGGGTTTAATTTGAGTTTCTTTAATATGCACATCTGCCATCTGTGCATATCCTTTTCTCTGGCAAAATGTCTCTTTGTTTCTTTTGCATGTTTTTTATTTGAAATTTTTATTTTTCTAAATTTGATTTCTGAAATTATGTCTATTTTCTTTTCCTAGAAGTGTAATCCTACGACAATATTTTAAGAACATCATTGTGTATGATAAACTATGCATATTTAAAGCATACAGTTAGGTGGGTTCTTACTTCCCTATACACCTATAAATTGACCAAATGTTCCTAAAATTTACACGGACATGGCAGAAACCTAACTATTCTGTAAAATAGCAGTTGGTGGAGTTCCAGCCAAAATAGAGGCATAGGTGCAAACCTTTCCCTTCCTTGCACAACAAAAATGAGGATAACAACCAATCTAAAATCAATAAACAACCAAAATGGCAAGAAAATCAGACTGCATGGATCCCAGACAACCAAGGAATTAAAGAAAAAATCAACCTGAATAACCAGACCGGTAAGTTGGACCACTCAGAAAAACCACTGCAAGGGGGCTGAGGGGCAGAGCTGACTGTTGAGCTCCACAGAGCTGTGTGGGAGGGACTGACTTAAGGGGAAAACTAAGACTCAGAGCTTACTGTTGGCTAAGGCTGGGGTTGATATGGTGGGAGATACTTCCAGTCTGACACAAGAGTCTGTTGGAAAGTGCATTAGAGATGAGCAGGTGAGCTGCACGGTTCCCTCTTTGGCCCCTCCCCCACAGGAAGCCAGAGCAGTAAAGAGGTTCGCCCTGCCTGGGCAAATATCTAAGGCCCCATCCCCTTACAACCTGTCAGCTGCTCCAAGATAAAGAAACATGCCCCAAATGAAAGAACATAGCAAAATCTCAAAAAGCAAACTAAGAGATGAGGAGATTGCCAACCTATCTGATGTAGAATTCAAAGCTATGGTAATCAAAATGCTCACAGAACTGATTGAGCTTGGTCAAAAAATGAAAAAAACAAATGAAAGATAACCAAAATGAAATAAAGCAAAATATTTAGTGAACTAACAGTGACAAGAAAGAAATCAGGATTCAAAACAGCAATTTGGACCAAAAGGAAGAAGTAAACATCCAACTGGACCAGAATGAAGAAACAAGAATCCAAAAAAATGAAGACAGGCTAAGTATTCTCTGGGACAAACTGAAATGTTCTAATATGTGAATTATAGGGGTGTCAGAAGGAGAAGAACGGCAGCAATAAATTGAACACTCACTTGAACAAATAATGAAGAAAAACTTCTCCAATTTGGCAAAGGAAATAGGCTTCTAAGAAGTCCAGGAAGCTCAGAGAGTCCCAAAGAAGTTGGACCCAAAGAGAAACACTCCAAGGCACATCATCATTAAGTTGCCCAAGATTAAAGATAAAGAGAAAATCCTAAAAGCAGCAAGAAAAAAAGAGAGTTTCCTACAAAGGAGTTCTCATAAGGCTATCAGCTGATTTCTCAAAAGAAACCTTACTGGCAAGAAGGGGCTGGAAAGAAGTATTTCAAGTCATAAAAAGTGAGGAACTACATCCAAGATTGATCTATCCAGCAAAGCTGTCATTTGGAATGGAAGGGCAGATAAAATGCTTCTCACATAAGGTCAAGTTAAAGGAGTTCATCATCACCAAGTCCTTAGTATATAAAACGTTAAAGGGACTTATCTAAGAAAAAGAAGATAAAAAATATGAACAACAAAATGACAACAAACTCACAACTATCAACAAATGAGCCTAAAAGAAAAGAAAAACAATAAAAACAAAAACCAAGCAAGCAAACAGAACAGTAAAAGAATCAGAGAAATAGATATCACACAGATTGAGTTCAATGGGGAGGGAGAAGGGAGAAATGGGGGGAAAGGGTACAGGAAATAAGAAGCATAATTTGTAGGCATAAAATAGATGGGGAGGGTAAAAATACTATAGGAAACAGAGGACTCAATGAACTTATATGTGCAACCCTTGGACATGAACTAAGAGGGGGGATGCTGAAGGGTTGGGGGCAGGGTGGAGGGGGAATAGAGGGAGAAAATTGGGAAAACTGTAATAGCATAATTAATAAAAATGGTGAAAAAATAGCAGTGGTGGACTTCCTATCTTCAAGACTGAATGTAAAGATTTAGAAGTCAAAATTCAGTTGTGAACATACTGTAGTGTTGAAATCGGAATTAACAAATAGTTTCACAGAAGAGGAGATGAGGTCCAGAAATGCTTCCACAGGCACTCCATTTCATAATAATGACAACAGGACATCCACTTGGAAAAGCAAACTCTTTTCCATAAACTGTACCAATCAACTTATATCCTTATGGAAAACAGTAACATTAACTACTACCTTATACTACATGTAAAATTTAATTTCATGCAGACCGAGAACTCTTTGAAATAATGAAATAAAATTAACCCGAGGGATTGTTGTATGTAGAGTATTATAGAGTACTTATAGAAGACTTTTTTTGTAGCTCAGGTGAAAAGTAATGTGAGGTACATTCGTACCTCATTGTAACAGGGAGACCACCTGAGTATATGTAGAGGGTGAGTGGATGGAGAAAAATGGACCACTGGCTTTAGAACCTAAGAAGATAAAATTATTACATGGAAGTGTGACTTTGCCAGTGGGTAGAGAAGGAACTGTGAACATCTGAACATAATAAGAAAAGAAGTAGGAACTGGTAGGTTAAAAGTACCTGAAATGTTCAGAAGGTATGACCATCTTTCTCCTCATAACCACTGAAGACAGGTGCACAGTGTGCCAAAAGGTGCTAGGGCTGGGCAACTCTCCTCTTGGGTCCATGAGATATGATATTGGCTCAGAATGAATGATTGCCAACATCTGGCAAATTTTAGTTAAGGCACTTTTCTGTGAAAAAAAAACCCCGATTTATTGCATGTGGTTATTTCTCATGGGATAGCAAGTAGACACAACAATAAGGTTACTGAATTGGTAATTTCTGTAAGATTCTCTTAGTGTTCCAAGTATCAATCCTCATCTTGGGTTGAGGAAAATATGTCTCAAAGGTCAAATTGTTTCTTTTTTTATTGATTATGCCATTACATCTGTTTTATTCCCCCCTTTGTTCCCCTCCACCCTGCACACCCCTCTCCCACCACTCCCCCCCTTTACTTCATGAACACGTGTCTCAAGTTCTTTAGATTCTATATTTCCCATACTATTTTACCCTCCCCCTATCTATTTTCTATCTACTGTCTATGCTACTTATTTTCTGTACCTTCTCCCCCCTTCTCCTTCCCCCACTCCCCTGTTGCTAATCCTCCATGTGATCTTCATTTCTATGGTTCACTCCTGATCTAGCTGTCCTCTTAGTTTGCTTTTGTTTTAGGTGTGGTTCTTATTTACTGTGAGTTTGCTGTCCTTTCACTGTTCATCTTTTTTTATCTTCTTTTTCTTAGGTAAGTCCCTTTAACATTCCATATAATAAGGGCTCGGTGATGATGAACTACTTGAATTTGGTCTTATCGGAGAAGCACTTTATCTGTCCTTCCATTCTAAATGAAAACTTTGCTGGATAGAGTAATCTTGGTTGTAGGGCTTTGGATTTCATGACTTGGAATACCTCTTTCCAGCCCCTTCTTGCCTGTAAGGTCTCTTTTGAGAAATCAGCTGACAGTCTGATGGGAACTCCTTTGTAGGTGACTGTCCCCTTAGCTCTTGCTGCTTCTAGGATTCTCTCCTTCATTTTAATCTTGGCTAATGTAATGATGATGTGCCTTGGTGTGTTCCTTCTTGGGTCCCACTTCTTTGGGACTCTCTGAGCTTCCTGGATTTCCTGAAAGTCTATTTCCTTTGTCAGAACAGGGAAGTTCTCTTTTATTATTTGTTCAAATAAGGTTTTCACTCGTGACTGTTCCTCTTCCCCTTCTGGTACCCCCTGCAGTTTGAATGTTGGAACGTTTAAAGATGTCCTGGAAGTTCCTAATCCTCTCCCAATTTTTTGAATTCTGGTTTCTTCATTCTATTCTGTTTGGTCATTTTTCCCTTCCTTCTGGTCAGCTCCCTTGATTTGAGTCCCAGTTTCCTTTCCATTACTATTGGTTTCCTGTGCATTATCATTCATTTCAATTAGTTTAGCCTTCATATGTTCCTCTAATTTGTGACTAAAATCAACCAGTTCTGTGAGCATCCTGATCACCAGTGTTTTGAATTGTGCATCTGAAAGTTTGGCTATTTCTTCATTGCTTAGCTTTATCGGCTCTGGGGCTCTGAGTTGTTCTTGAGCCATGTTTTTATCTGTTTGTGCCTGTTACATATGAGGAGCGGAGCCTTAGTTGTTTACCAGGGTGGGGCCACCCAGGTCGCTGGTTTGTGAGGCTGTATGTGGGGGCGGTGTTAGAGAGGGAGCAATAGCGGTCCTCTTCCCCTGCCCAGTCCACCCCACCACTCACCCCACCTGTTTATCAGAGCAGAAATGTGCGAGTCTGCCGCCCTGCGCCTTGTGGTCTCAATGCTTGCCACTTCACTGGTTCATCTGCACGCAAATATGCGACGTATCGCAGACAGACAGCCACGCCTCTTCCCAGTGTCAGCAGGTACCTAGCCCGCACCTGGGATCCATGCCTTCGGCTGCTTGTACACCACCAGGTGGGGGGATCTTTTTGGCCAACCTGCTCCGCTGCTGGCTTCACCCCTCTTACCAGTTTAGCTGAGCATTTCGTTGTTTTTTGGACTTTGTATTGTCGATTTTCTGTGTGGTTTGGTTGCGTTTATTGTTGTTAAAACTTTGTTGTTTTTAGATTTCTTTGTGTGCGGACGCAAGGTATTTCCACCTACGCCTCCATCTTGGCGGAAGTCCAAATTGCTTCTAATCAGTGTTTTGAGATCTGTATTCCATAATATTTTGTGTCCATTGTTAAAGTATAAGCCTCATATACCCAGTACACATAGCACCAACAAACAACTATTTAATTATTAAAGTGGGCAAACCAGAGGAAAATACATGTTTCTATCACAAACATTTCTGAAAAAAGCTTAAAAATACAAGGAAGATTGAAAACATTAATTTTACTCTTTGAATTTTTATACTCCTAAAGAAAATATGGGTTTATTTTATGTATTCAAAACCACTGTTTTACATTATATAACTGAAATTATTTATCATCTTATGACAGTTTTATTTGCTAATATGTTTGCCATATAGATGAGACATTCTCTCATAAGATGATAACATTCACTTTCATTCAGTTAATTACATTTTTCAGATGTTTTTAACTTAATGTTATTTCTTCTAAATTTTGAAAGGTAATTTTGTTTTTAGATTATTTTCCCATTGTGTTTGGCTTTATTTATCCATTTCTTCATTTTCCAAATTTCATTGAACAGATTTAAGTTTCTTTGTCATTCAAGATTCTTCTTTCAAGCATCATCAATCTATACAGCTTTATAAAAGGCAACTATCATTTTAGATCTCCTCTTTATGCCACATATTGGTCTAAATTTATGCCCACAAGGTGAAATCTCCATTAATTAATTGATTAATTAATTTGTTTGTTCATTTATTTTCTATATTTTTATTTTTATAAATTATTGTTGTTCAGTTAAAGTTGTCTGCATTTTCTCCCCACTACTCCTTCCCACCCATCCAAACCCACCTCCCCCACTTTATTCCATCCTCCCCCTTGGTTTTGTCTATGTGTCCCTTATAGTAGTTCCTGAAAACTCTTCTCCCCACAGTTCCCTCTCACCTCCCCTCTGGCGAGGTGAGATTTGTTAGATTGTTCTTAATTTCAATGTCTCCAGCTACATTTTGTTTGTTTTTTATTTTGTTGATTTTGTTCCAATTAAAGGTGAGATTATATTGTATTTTTCTCTCATTGCCTGACTTATTCCACTTAGCATAATGCTCTGTAGTTTCATCCATGCTGTTGGAAAGGGTATAAGCTCCTTCTGTCTCTCTGCTGCATAGAATTCCATTGTGTAAATGTACCATAGTTTCCTGATCCACTCATCTGCTGATGGGCACTTAGGTTGCTTCCAGCACTTGGCTATTGTAAATCATGCTGGATGAACATTGGGGTACATAGGTTCTTTTGGATTGGACTTGTGCAGCCACTGTGTAAATCTCCATTTTTCAAATGGGGAAGTAAATAGAAGGTCAGAAATATGAGTTACCACAAGTCAAATGGCTAGAATGTTGCATATCAGGAATTTTAACTGGTGATCTGCCTCCTTACACAGCATCCATCAGAGTGCACAACACTGGACAATCGATGGACTATGACAGTATGGTCACTCGAGGACCACTGGAGGATCACTGGATGATTACTAAAGGATAAATGAACTATGACTAGACAATCACTGGCTTTCCAAGCAGATGATGAAATCTGCAAACAGTAACAGTGTTCATAATTGAAGAACAGACCAAACTTTACTCAAGGCTCATGTCCAGTTAGAAAATAAAAGCCCAAGGCATTAAAACCTGTAGCAGATTTTGTTGGCCAGGTTTCCACTGAGACATTAGATAGAGAATGCACTTTATTATTCCTGGTGGCTACCAGAGGCTCCTTGCAATGGGACTTTTCTGGAAAAATAATTTCCAGAAAGAACACTGACTCAGCTCCTCCCCAGAAAGCTAGGCTAGGGTAGTGAACACCTGTAATTAATATGATTTTTAGGAATGATTTACATTTCGGTGTGTAAAGGATACTGTACACATTCTATAATAAATCAAGGCACTAAACACAGAATATACCCTCATTATTAGTATTTTTTGAAAAAAAGTTTTTCGACACTGCAGATAAAATTCAATTAATGTGAACTTTAACAGGATATCTGCTATCGTGTTACATATAAGTAATGGTAAAACAGTGATGTTAATAATGATATAATACACTGCATTATTCAAGCCAGGAAAACTTACAGTGTTCAACATGAATTGTGTATGTCACATCAGTAGCCTGGCATGAATGGAATTTCCACTCGAATCTCTGCAATGATCTGTCCAATTTGCAAGAAAAATTTTGGTATGTGAAAGGTTATTTCCTTTGAAGCAGTGTTTTTAATTAATATTTCTTAAAAAAATATGACACACAAACATACTTCATAGGCTCTAAATTACAGCCAATCCTTAGTAAGTGGGACACTTTATGAATACATGAATTTGTATAATAAGATGGTTAATAGTACAGTCAAATGTGACCATGTCACAATTTATTACAGTGTTGTTTACTGAACCATGTATCTTTATCTCTATTTCTGCTTTATTGCCTTCTTATTGTTAAATAGAAAGTAATTAATTTCACATTCACGATATAGAATAGAACAATAACCTTGAAATTCCAATAAGAAGTGGGCCACTTTCTCAGTTGAGCCTTTTTACTGCTGCCCTGTGTTTCTATAGGCAATCAACACACAAGCCTTCTGTTACACTCACATAAAACTAAGACCTTGACATTCAATTCCATATTATCCTGGCTTTTCTACAAGGGTATTTTATTTTAACTTCCCTAGATGAACATGATAAGTTATATTGATACACCCCAAACACTTGAACATTTAAATACTTGAAAAAGAGAACCAATAAACAAATGGGACTTTATCAAAATGAAAAGCTTCTGTGTGGCTAAAGAAAACAACATTAAAAGGAAAGGGAACCAACCTTATGGAGAAACATATTTTCAAATGATACCTTGGGCAAGGGTTTGATCTACAATATATATAAATAATGTACACAACTCCACTCCAGGAAAACAAACAATCCACTAAAAAGTGGGTAAATGACCTGAACAGACACTTCTCGAAAGAGGACCTACAGAGGGCCCAGAGATGTATGAAAGGATGCTCAGCATCACTAGATATCAAAGAAATGTAAATTAAAGCCACAATGAGATAGCACTTCACACAGGTCAGAATGCCCATCATAAACAAATCAACAAACAAATGTTGGAGAGGTTGTAGAGAAAAAGGGGAACTGTAGTGCACTGTTGGTGGGAATGCAGACTGGTGCAGCCACTGTGGAAAACAGTATGGAATGTCCTCATTAAACTAAAAATGGAATTGCCTCTTGACCCAGCAATGCCACTGCTTGGGATTATACCCTAAGGATCCTGAACTACTAATTCAAAAGAATCTATGCACTGAAATGTTCATAGCAGCACAATTTACAATAACCAAGTCCTGAAAGTGACCTAAGTACCCACTAGTAAATGAGTGGATCAGAAAACTGTGGTACATTTCCACAATGAAATGCTATGCAACAGAAAGAAAGAAGGAGCTCCTACACTTCATGACAGCATGGATAAAACTAGAGAGCTAAGTGAAATAAGCCAGGTTAAAGACAAATACCATATGATCTCACCTATAAGTGGAACCTAATTAATCAGACAAACCAGGAAGCAAAAATACAACCAGAGACATTGAGATAAAGAACAAACTGACAGTAATCAGAGAGGAAGAGGGAGAGGGATAAAAGGGTATAACAGGAGAAGGGCCATCAAGGAATATGTATAAAGGAAATAAGGACAAAGCCAAAGGAGTTAGTTTCAAGGGTGAAAGGCAGGGATGAGTGGGGTGGGGGAGTGTGGTGTAATGAAAATGGAAACAATTGTCCTTCAACAACAATAATAAATAAAGTACCAAAAAAAAAAAAAGAAAGAAAAAGAACCAATATTTCATAGTTTGTTATTGCAGGAAATTCTACATATAATAGGTGCTAAACCACCTCAAGTTTAATGTTATATTACTTATTGCAGGTTTTGAAGAGAGATGATATAAAGTATGATGGTTATGAAAGATTTATTTAAGAATAATTACCCTCTTTAAGTCATAAAGATTATTATAAGTATTTTGATTGTGCTAATAGTTTAATGATTATTGCCTAAACCTGAAGAAGGGATTATTCTAAAATGGAGTCCATGAAAATGATATTATAAGAGTTAATTAGGTCAATTCTTTCAAGCAATTAGCCATAAAAGAAAGAAAATAGCCCTGGCTGGTGTAGCTCAGTGGATTGAGCACTGGCATGTGAACCAAAAGATTACTACTCGATTCACAGTCGGGGCTCATGCCTGGGTTTCAGGACAGTTCCCAGCAGGGGTCAGTTCCTAGCAGGGCATGCATGAGAAGCAACCACACATTGATATTTCTCTCCCTCTCTCCTTCCCTTCTAAAGATAAATAAATAAATAGATAGATAGATAGATAGATAGATAGATAGATAGATAGATAGATATTTTTAAAAAGAAAGAAAATAAATAAAATAAACAACCAGACCAAATCGGATTTTTGATGGTTCATAAGAAACTAACTGGCTGATTATTTTATTCCCCAATGAGAAATTTTTATAGACACAGCTTCAGGCATGTATGGAAGACACAGCTTCCTATTTTTTGTTTTGACTCAAAATTCTGGTCTTAGATTTCCACAGCCTTTGTCTTGAATGTTGGGTCACAGCTCACAGAGGCTTGCAACCTTGAGTATGTTTAAGATACATTTTAGCCCTGGCTGGTGTAGCCTAGTGGATCGAGCGCGGGCCTGCGAACAAGACAATCGCGGTTCGATTCCCAGTCAGGGCAGATGCCTGGGTTGCAGGCTGGTTCCCTGCAGGCCAGTTCCCAGCAGGGGACACACAAAAGGCAACCATACATTGATGTTTCTCTCCCTCTCTCCTTCCCTTCCCCTCTAAAGAGAAATAAATAAAATCTGGAAAAAAAACTGTGTGTAAGATACATTTTATTTTCTTTGAGAAAGTTATGACCTTTGTGAGACACACTCATAGAATAATGAGTTGTTCATTATATTTCCTGTCAGTTGGCAGTGAAGTTACTTCCAGAAAACATTTTGAATAATTGGAATTTTGTTGGGAAAACACCCAAACTCCAGACATCACCATCTTGAAGAACAACTCTTGTTTTATTATTGAAGTGCTTACATATCTTTATTGCAAAGCCAAAGAGGATGATAAAAAATGAAGTACATCATTCTAGTCTTCTCATCTATGTCAAGTGTCAAGGGGTTACAAGAAACTTAAGATAATGTGGTTTCCTGCAAGTTACTTTAATTAAAGTGTTTTGGGGAAATGGATTTTTTAATTTTAGTCTGGGTCACTTTGAGATAAACAAGGGGGACAGTGACCTGGATGGTCAGGGAGGTGAGCAAAAGGTGAGGGAAAAAACCAGGATGGTGTGGTTTCTCAAGTCTGTATCTCAAGTATGGGATAAAGTTAAAACATGAGTCTACAAGAGAACCTCTGTGGTCTATGAGCTTGTGAAGGCATGAAAGAAGAGATATGTTATGGGCAAGAGAACTGAGAAAGAAATAGGGTGGGGAACTGTCCCAGTAGTTCCCAGGGACCAGCTACCAGTGAGTGTCACTAGCACAGTAGCCAATGGGGATCTGAACATGTAACTCTGTTGCAGTATGTGATCATAGTTACTCAGCAAATTAATTTCCACTGGTCTATTTTTCTCTTTTTCTTTCAATAAGAGAGAAAAAAGGAGAAGAATGGCTGGCTTTTTTATTGGGACTCAATGGGGAAGGATGGACTCGTCCCACCTTTTGTATTTGAAGGGAGGACACATTAGGTACATTTTGAGACTTTTCTTAGAGAAATGGTACTAAAACCTGACTGAGAGTGAACAGCATCATCCCCCTGCCCTAGAATCCATGTGGGGCCCCTGACCATTGTGACTTCCTAGATGAGGACACTACACCTCAGAGGCTGAGAGGCATCAAAGGACAAATGCTGGGACTTCAAAGGGCAGCAAAGAGACAGTGTGGAAACAAAATTGAAAGGAATATTCCTTCATGCTGTCGATGTCGGGTATGGGGTGTGAACCAGTTCTATCTCATCCATAAAATCTTCTGTGAATTGAAATCAGTGAACTTCTTAAGATATTTGAACTTCATAGACTTCCTTTAAAACATTTGTTTTTTCTTACTTATACACCAACATCCATAGCAGTATTATTCTCAAAAGCCAGAAGTTGGGAAGAACTCAAACGTTCACTGACAGAAGAATGGAGATACACAGTGTGGCACTACAGACAATAGAATAAATATCATTCTGCTTTTTAGAAGGAAAGAAATCCTGTGATAGTAGAATGTGGATGAACTTCAAGGACATTATGCTGAGTAATCAGTGAAAAAAGGACAAAAACTGTATGATTCCTCTTATATGAGGATTCTAGAGTATTCAGATTCACAGACACAGAGAGTAGAATAGTGGATGCCATGTCCTAGGGGGAGAAGGAATAGGGAGTAAAGGTTAACAGGTCCAGAATTTCTGTTTGGAACCCTGAAATAGTTGTAGAGATGGAGGCTGTTATGTCTGTACAACAATATGAATGTGTTTAATGTCACTGATCTAGACCTTTAAAAATGGATGGAATGGTAAAATTTACCAAATGATCTGCACACATACTAGCTGACCCAAAGTTAGAAAGAGTCAGCTTACCTAGATGAAGGGAAAGCTGGCTTTACATAAAAGCAACAGACTTCCCTAATTTAACTCCTGTTAATCATTTTCCTATAATAGTAAGTATACCAAAAACAGACCTAGGTCAGTTTGATCCTGAGTATTGGGGGTGGGAATCCATAATATTGAGGTTCTATGGGAAAGAGTTTGCCATGGATTACTGTCATTTAATAATTTTGATATGCCTTTCTATGTTAAATTCAATTTTAAATAAATTGAAATTATTGAAAGTACATAATAAAGACCACATATTAGAACTTTAGAAACCAGTTTTTTTCTGAGAAATGGTTTGGAATCTGCCACCCCAGTGTCTGCCTTCTGACAGTTACTAGAGTTAACTGGATATCACTGACCTAATCTTTTAACCTTGATTCTTGTTGATAAGCAATGCCCTCTTTGGACAGCTTAGTAAATACTTACCTCCTTCTCTCCCATCACAGAATCTGGAAGACCCTGGTGCCTAGATTTTCTGCAGATGGTTATTTATTCAGTTTGGGAAGAAACTAGAAAATTCTTCTATTATAGATCCACTATAGGATCTATAATGAAACACAATGAATCTATATGGAGCACAGCTCCATGAACTTGACACCAATTTTACCCAGCCATTTTCTTCCTGTATCATATTTCTGCTCTCACTGATGGATAGTGTTTGAGGATGTGACAACAGCTGAATGAAGTGTTTGAAGCACAGACCAGAGGCTGAATTATTAAAGAACACAGGTCTCAAGTGACCCACACTGGTCATACCCCAGGCTTAGCACAGTGCAATTTAATATGGCTCCTTATATGCAACTCACTTTGTGGACTGCTCTGTGTCAAGTTGAGCAGCATTATTTTCAAATTTATGAAAGGACCCACCTTTTGAGTAGTATACTGAGAAAAGGAAAATACGGTGTTAAAAGGTCCCAGTAGTATCCTACCAACTTACTTACAGTTTGGGAAACAGCCTGCGTGCTGCATTAATTCTAGGAATTTGTAGCACTAGCCAGTGCTGGGGGGCGAGAGTAGGGGAGAGGTGATTATTATTACCTTCCACGCGGTGGTGGTTTGTCAGGGGCTCTTTACTTCAATTTTGCTTCCTCTAATGAATGTAAAATTGCCAGAGTTTTAGTCAATGCTGTTCCCACCCCAAATCAACAAGGAGTTGACAAATGTATAGAGAATATTTACTACAAAGCCAGAAGAGTTACATAAGTTATATTGTTTAAATATTCCCACATTCATTTAAATTAGTAATAACATTTTAGGAAATGGGTGCTCCCAGAGTCCAAGGGGTTTGCCCCAAATGTGTATTTGTTGGCAGCCTGATGGAAGTTGGAACCCAGCTCTCCAACAGGCATCAAAGTGAAGGGGAATGGGGTATTTGCAAACAAACAAAAAACAGCTCTCTTCTTTTCTGAGTTTGTAGGAGAATTCTGGATTATTAACACACTCAGTCTCCTTTAGGCTAAAGGATGTATGACCTTTATTCAAACCTGGTATAATTCACTTCTCAAGGTGACCTATATCATTCCTGCTCTATTACTGGGATATTTCCCCCTACCCCTTTACTTTCTTCCACAGCCTAGGTGTAATATTGTGACCTCTAAACCTATTTCTTCAGGTTCCTCTCTGATCTTCTAAACCAATCCAAACATCAATGACATTCCTAGGCAGAAATGACCTCTCTTGAGCATTCATGTTAAAATGAACTGGCATCAGCCTTTAATTTTTGGAAATAATAACCAGTGGCTAGGATTTCACATTGTTTTTCACATTGTTTACTTAAATACACAGACTGTTTCTGTCTTGTACAATCTGGTCCAGGACACCATCAAAAACCTGCATATCAGTCCAGGATCCTACATAGAAATAGTGCTGCTTTTATCATTCAGTTAGCTTCTATGTGTACCCACAGATTTGCAATGGATTTGCTCCAAGGTTTTGGCCACCAGTAATTTTAAAGTTGGCCTGATGGACTTCCACTCAGCATCTTTTAAATTTTTGGAAGAGGTCTAGTGACAGTAAAGTATGGTTGTTTGGTTTCAACATTAATTTGAAAAGCACTGTAGGACATCATCTAAAGGTGTAAATTATAGTGAAAAAATTTCAAAGAATTAAGTATTTGTCAGTGGGGTTTTTCCATGCTCTGATCAACAAGAAGGGCCCCAAGCCATCCTTTCCTCTTGGAGATTATTTTCCATCAGGAGGCATCTCAAATCATCAATGAGAACCCAGATGCGCTCATGTCTTTTATTTGCCCATATTCCTTCGCCCAAAGTCAATTCTTTTGAAAAAATAGTAAGATGGCACTTTTGGCATTAATGCTTTTCCCAAATGCATCTTTAATATGTTTTCCACAGTGAGATGAGAAAAGAGGATAACAAAAAGCCACAAATTATGCCAACCTTCCCACTGCAACTGAAAAATTTGGCTGCATATAAAAATTGTCAATGGTAATTGCAGAGTCAGAGTGAATTTTGGCCTGAAGGCACTTGAACAGAAGGTCTAATGAACCTTGTGTCTCACAAAATGGCATAATGGCATAACCATTAGGTTAAAAACAGATAAAGTGCAGCTTGCCACCATGGGGCTATAACAGTAATTGAGATTGGTGTTATGTGACTGCGGACTACATGTGCTAGCTAATGCCATTGTCACAGTGAATTCAGAAAGGAAAGCTGTTGAATTAGGCAAATCAGTAAGGTCCATTGTTGGCATTTCTTTGGAATGGAAGCCTCCTTAACTATGCCCCTGAGATCACACACCTGTACCTGCTCTGCTTAAATGTAAATGAAAGGTTTTTTTAAAAACCATGTTAAAGTTTTGACTTCAACTTAACACCTCATGTATATAGCTCATCATGTGGTTGCTGGTGATTGTGTTACAGAAATACTGAAACCAGACTCAAGTACACATTGTAGCTTTACCCACACCTTGAAGTTTAGGATCCTGAGAACTGCCAAATTAGTTTATGCTCCCATGAGAAAATTGGTTTTGGGTGTGGTACCAAACCTGCTGTGCATTTCTTCTTTATTTAACTAGACTAAGCAAAATAACAATTACTGATGGAACAGAATGGTAATTTGAGATTCCAGATGATGTGTTAAGTAGGAAGTGAACTCTGTGTGGGTGGCATCCTCATAGCTGAACTCAGTATACAGCTGAGGTTCCTGCTTCACATCTGCTTTTCTATTGATTTTCATTTTTTTCTATCAAGATTTATGATGTATTTACCACATAGAAATAGGGAGAAAGAGACAAACTGGAAGACTATTGCTCTTGTAGACTGAGTGGAGGAGATGTATAATACATGCTGTTTTCATTGCAGGGATCTGCGAGGTCTATAAAGGTAATAATCACAGACTAAAACCCAAGTGAAGAGAGAATAAAGTGGACACTGCTGAGAAATTTTCCTACTTATATAATATTTTGGTGTATTTTTAAGCTTGATTCATTATGTTGAAAAAATTTATAGTTTCTCAGAGGATCAGCTATAGTTTTTGCATATTCTCAAGTGAACCAAACAACCAACAGATGAAAAGACAGAGATTAATGCTCATTATCATAGAATATTAAAAAAATAGCAGCAAGTTCTAGGAACTGAAATCTTAATTGTTAAAAAAATAATTATATTGTCCTCTTAACTGTTAGATCTAGAACTGAAGAGTGATGGTTGATGGAGGGTGACCTATCTGGTGTCTGGGGTGGGTGGTTTTACAAGGATCTTAGGATATGAAAGTATTAAGTGAGAATCAGTTGAAATAGCTCTACTGTGCTTCATTCCATTCAAATCATATCTTTCTGAGGCTTTAAAATCAAGTATTGTTTTGAAATGGCAATTTGTGATAATGTTGGGTTTTATCTCATTTATAGTTTATTTTTGTGGTGAAATTTTGGTAAACTCAAAGTATGGATGTTCATGAAGAACAAAAGCTGAGAGAAGGACATCAGTGCATAGTGGAATGTCATCAGTTTTGCGCAGGAATGGGGGCATTATGTGCAATGGTTTATCTATGACTATGCTACACATTTTAAAGACACAATGTTAAAGCAGGGTTCTGGGCCCCTTTTTTAAAAGTTCAAATTAGGGGGGAAAGCAGGAAAATAAAGTGTCTGTATGACCAGAAAAAACAGGCAGTCATGACCAAGGTTGTGGTTCTCAAGAGCATTCTTTCAGATTTTTTGAGTCTTTGCTTCTTCACAAAGGAAAGTAATATGTCACCTTAAAGCTGCAGGTCATTTCAGTACGTGGACTGCATTGCTAGCAGATTTTTTGCTGCCCACCTGCCCTGTGTCTGGACTCCATGTCACACATAGGCCGAGCATGGGTCTCTCTCCTTTCACTTCCACACAGGCTTTGCTCTTCCTAAAACATACACAGGACCACACTATTTTCTTCTCTTCCAATAAAAATAAATAAAAAGAACCACCCTGAAGTGCATTTTTTCACAGGCAGAAGAAATGTCTAATGTGAGTACTGTCTCAGTGTACGGAACTTACAGGTCCAAAAATGTAATAATCACAGAACTTAAACCCTAAGTATGTGACAAATGAATAGCACACAATGGAACTCTGAGGATACATATCAGAAATTGGTCTCTACTACCTAGTGAGTCACATCAGAGTCTTTAGCAGGGCTCAAAAAGCTAATACTTCAAAATAATAAGACATGGTCCCTTTAAGTTTCTGTAGCCAGAACTCTGCCACTTTCTGGAGATATCCACTATTCCAGCCAAACTCAATCACTTAGGAGTCACAAAGAAGCCAGACAGTACTGGAAGCCTGTGCCTCTTACGAGTGCTGAGTATACACCTCTACCTGGAAAGCTTATGTCTACCTGGTACATTTAACTTTCAATGTCCAGTCCACATTCATTAGGTTATCAGACTACAGTGTATGATGGTCTAGCAAAAGTTCATTTTAATAATGTGAGGGTACTGAAAGTTTTATTTTGCAGACTAAAGATATTAACAGAAAAAACTTTAAAAAGCAAGTAGCAAACAATCCACCAGCTGCACTCTCATCATTTCATAAAAGAGAATATTTTAACATCAAAAAAGAAGAATATCAAAGATGCTGGGAAGATGGCGATGGAGTAGGATGGAGCTGATGCTAGCTCCTGTACTCATGGGTGAAAATCCTGGCAGATCTATAGAGAACACAATAAACCATCGGTTACCCAGCATTTATGTAATTAAAAGACCAGAGATTGTGACCGACGCTGAAACACCAGACAGAGGCAGAGTCAGCTACTGGAGCTGGGACACACGCGGCCCCTGTACTGCCGCCAGAGCAACAGGCCTGGGAGTCGGGAGTCAGGTATGGGAGCTGGACACTCGAAGCCCCTGTGACGGTCCTGGGCGACATAGGAGTCAGGAACTGGAGCTGGGACATTCTCGGCCCCTGTGCAGATGCCATAGCTACCGGCCTGGACAACAGAAGAGTCAGCTGCAGGAGCTGGGACACAGGAGGCCCCTGTGATGCCGCCATAGAGAGGGGCCTGGGCGCCGGGGAGCCACCTACTGGAGCCAGGACATTCTCAGCCACTGTGCTGCTGCCTAGGGACAGGACAGGATGCTGGGGAGTCAGGTACGGGAGCCTGGACACTACAAACCCCTGTGATGGCCCTGGGCTGCAGAGAAGCCAGCCACAGGAGCTGGACATTCTCAGCCCCTGTGCCGTTCCCAT
The DNA here is from genome assembly GCF_021234435.1 of Artibeus jamaicensis. Classification (NCBI taxonomy): domain Eukaryota; kingdom Metazoa; phylum Chordata; class Mammalia; order Chiroptera; family Phyllostomidae; genus Artibeus; species Artibeus jamaicensis. The sequence continues at coordinate 23 of NW_026521942.1, read as the reverse complement.
AGCGACAGGTCTGGACACTGGGG
>NW_026521941.1:0-168256 GCF_021234435.1 Artibeus jamaicensis | reverse complement strand
AAAGTTATTTTATTGTTGTATAGTTACAGTTGTCTGCATTTACTCCCTTCACTCCCCCCCACCCCAGCCATCCCCACCTCCCTCCCGGGCTTCCATTCCTCTTGGTTTTTTCCAAGTGTCCTTTATAGTTGTTCCTGAAAACCCTTCTCTCCTTTCCCCCCATTATCCTCCCCTACCTCCCCTCTGTTTTACTGTCAGTTTGTTCTTAATTTCAATGTTTCTGGTTATATTTTGCTTGCTTGCTTGTTTGTTTTGTTGATTAGGTTCCAGTTAAAGGTGAGATCATATGGACCCTGGGTATAGTTTAGTTAAGTAAGTACCAGAAATATAAGCTGAGTCCAAATTTTGTAGTAAATCCAATAAAAATATTTTAAAGTTTCTCTCTCTCTCTCTTTTTTTGCAGGCAACTATGTTATCTACTGATTAAAAACATTATTTTCATGATCCAGACATGGGAGTTTTACTTATTTTACATGTGTTTCCAAAGTTAGCTTCAGGTAATTTTTTTCCTTTTTTCTGTTTTTTTTTTTGGCATATTTTATTGATGTTACCAATTCATTTAGTTTGTCTTCCTGCCATTGTTTCAGATTTTCTGGTAAATGACTTTCATTTACTTCTGCGCTGAGACTCTTAGGACAGTGTTTTATGTGTTATTTACAAGAGAAGAGCAATCTGGTGAGCGCTCTCCTTCTGGGCTGATTCCCCACCCCAACCCCGTTTTCTTCTGTGTGGAGCTGGTGTCTTCCCTACCAGATCTCTGTGGTTGGCAGCACAGCAGGCCCAGGCAGGACTGAACGGAGTTGTCAGAGAGCCTATTCCTATTCATGGTACTTTAAGCGATACTTTTATCCTGAGGAAGAGCCCCTGGGTCTCACCATGTGATATGATTATTTCGGACAGCCCCAATGGACTCCAAAGTACTTTAATTAAGGAGCTAGAGATTCCTGTTTTGCATGATTGAAAGGTGGTGGCAGAAATCCGAGTGTTGATTTCTTTTTAGACCACATTTTTCTGCATATTGTCCTCTAAATCTATGTTCCTTGCCTGTGAGCACTTTTTTTCTGATGGCCAAGAGCAATTTTCGTAAGTGTTTGAAACACTCGGTTAGGATCAACCCTATGGTGCAATGGTGCAATGCAGCATCTGTCCCTGTTCTGACAGTGCACAAGCCGTCTGCCCCCTCAGGGCCCTGCTGGGCCACCTGGAGCAGTCGCTATTAATGCAGAGCTTCTCCTTTCTTGCTATCTCTTCCATCAGGAGGAGGAAGAAATTTCTCTTTTCTGTGTTTTCACACTGAGGGTGCCTTCCTCTATTAATAGCAGTCACCATAATGTGACCGTCTTAATTACCTCAGTGCCTCCCATTTCCCCAGGCCACATGGGCACCCTCAAGTCTGACAGCATCACGACTCTCAGTGGAATTACTGCTTCTCTACATGCTTTCTTATCCTTCCTTTTACTCTGGGTCCTGATTAAGCTTCACTTCTGTAGTCTTTAAAATGTCTTTCCTGTATGGCCATTGACTTTTTTCTCCTTCCCCTCTCACCAGCCCAAAGTTGCAGTTCTGCCCTGACTACCTATCCAGGGCCTGGCATAGAATAGGCCGCCAATGAACATAACTGGCTAAATGAGAAAGTTTTGGTATTATCTCTGCCCCTCCCCCCCACCTCATTTTTGTCTCAGTTATCACGACTGGGTAATTGGGTAGGGGAAGGCTTCCATGTAGGGGCAACTTTTCCTGCAAGTCCCCCCATCTGCCATGGATGAAAGTAAAGAAAACATGATGTGATCTGCTTGGGGAGGAGAGGTGGCCAATCCCTCAAGAGGGAAGGGCCATGAGCAGTGACCAGTTTCTTAGGGGAAAAAGCCCTTGAGCCCCTTCCTCCAGGGACTCTTATTGGGTTGTAATACACAGGAATACAGGATGGCAAGGATCAAACAGTAGATAATATTTGAAAGAAATCTAAGGGCTTAGTCTGAGTCAGGAAGTGAGTTTTGCAGAAACTTTAGGGTTTCCTCCTCGAACTCTTAACATATGAATGAAAGCACTCTTAGCAGAGCAGATTTCACAGGTTTTCCAGGAATTCTTTGTGATGCCAGATTCTCTCCCCCCTCCCCCGAGCTGCACCCTTCCCCATCTGGTATTTGGGCTTAAGGGGATTGGAGCCAGGAAGCACTTCTCCCAGAGGACATGGGGACTCCGGCTATGTCGTATAGCCAGGGGGCATGAGTCTATTGCTCACTCTTTGTCGCAGCCTCCCCGAGTCTTTCCATGATGGCCTCCCAAGTGGTCAAGTCTGGCTTAGGTTGCTCCTTGCTGTGAAGAGACTTACCTGTCATGGACTTCCGACCAAGCTTTGGGGGTAGGGAGAGGAAACTGAGGCGGTGTTTGCTACTGGAGACAAACTTTGTCTACTGTGGCTCGCATTCTGGAGGTCACTCACTCATCCTTAGCCATGGGAGGTAGTTACAATTCCTGAAACCAGGCAGAGTGGTCCACAACACTTCCACCCTCAGTTATTAAAAACAACTCTTCCAGAAAAATCTTAGGTGGTCAAAACTTTTTTCAAGTTAGTTCCCATAAGGCAGTCTATTTCAATTATGCAGTCCTTCCCTGTACTGAATTCTTCAGGATGAGTTTTCTCAAAGATTGAAGGATATCTGAATCAAGTCCCTTCAGGCCAATCTCAAAGTTCTAGACTTGAAGCCTTCATGAATATGTTAAGCAGACAGATTCATGACAAAGAAAGAAATATCTTCAAGGAGTCCTCCCCCTGACTCACAGGTTGTTAAATGCTCAAACCTAGTAGATTTGACATTCCTTTACCCAGAAAACCCACAGAAGCAGGAGATAGAAGAGGAATAGTCAAATACTGCTCAGACTTGTTGGATCCCAGAGATGGATAAACTTGCCCTAGGTGGCATGCGAGGAACCTAAAGTTTATTGTAGCCAAATCTCTATGCAGATGTGTTTTAGCATCACCATGGAAACATCTATTAAACAGTCAAATAATGAGATGGTAATGAAAGAAATGGGATGAAATAAAAACAAACGGCCAGAGTCACCATTGGAATAGAAGTGCAGAAAAGGCAGTTGGAAGAAACAAGAGGAGGGATCAAATTAGAGGCAAAGTCATCTGTATGAAAATCTAGTATCAGGACTTAGAATTTCAGCATTACAGGTTTAAAACTTATTTGAGGCCTTTCCCAGGTGGCTACTATGATGCCTAACAGTTTTGATTTCTAAACTTTGGCCTCCTGTCTTGCTATAATGCTCGAGCCTCAAATGATACATGAATTTTAAATAGTGAGGCTGAACTGATTCGCTTTCTGTGGGTCTAAGGCTCAGCTTGCTGGGGGGACCACTGGAATACTGTGGGGAAAACAAAAACAACTTTGGGGGTCGGGCAGCACAAGCCCTTGCATCAGAATGGAGCCTGTGAAATGACATCATGTAATGGCAAGTGTTTTTTTCCTCCTAGAATACTGCCCCCAAATTAGAAGCATTTTTTATAGTGCCTTACTTGAGAGTATTACTAACTAGGGCTTAAAGTCCCTGTCATTATTTTCCCCTCAGGGAATAAACATACCACCTATTGAGGTGGTATATTTATTGGGCTGAGTGGTCCCACAACCACCACCATCTTTGCTTATAAAACTGCCTACACAGCTAGATTTTGAGTTCTTAGAAAGGAGGTTGTCAGTATTATGTATCTTGGATCCACCAGCATCTTGCACATTACATTATGTATAGGTAGATGGAAGCTTGTAATGACTAATCAGAGGAGGCAGGGAGAATACCCCTCTCACTGAAAGCAATTGGGAGGGCTCAGAGGTAGACATTTCTACCTGGGGTCCAGGATGATTTCTGAGAATCCTGAAATTCGGCTGGGCACATACTCTTGCCCCCACCTTCTCTCACAGTTTATTTCTAAATGTTCCTGACTTCTTGGTTGAAAAATAATTTAGTAATTAGGTTCAAGAGTAAGTTTAAGGGTGTGTGCATATTGCAAAACACAGACGAAAGCAATTGAAAAATTGAGACAGTTATTATAACATCTTGACTAATCATTGTTCCCATTAGTTTTGCATTTGGAACACATCTTTGCCACTGCATCTTAAACAGTGGGTCCCATTGCTTGGCAAGTGCATTCCAGGTGGACTGAGGAGTCTACATGGCCTCTGTCACTGTTGTCATAGCTTCCTTTTCAATGTACCAGTATTCCTGGATTCTCTGTTAGTCTCCTCCCACCTTTAAAGACTACTAACTAGCTATAAGGTAGTTAGTTACTTTCTCTTCTCATGAAGACAGTGAGGAATAACCTTAAATAGAATCACTGTGACACCTTGTGGGCATGGCTAGGGATTTCATCCCAGCCTCCAATTATTCTAAATAATAGCCTGAGGGGTCTTACTTGGGGCAGACAATTGCTCACTCTTCTCCACTGAAAAGCCTCACCCTCTCCCCTTCCACTGCCTCCTGAGTCACATTCTGAAGAGTGAATGTTCTGGAATAGGAGTGTAAGAAACTGGTACATTTGATTCCATGTGACAAAGCAATCCTATTAATTTGCCTCTGTCTTAATCTGGGTTTTTAAGATATTTCTGCCCTGTAGATACAGGATTGGATCAGCACAAAGTTCATCAGCTTCCCATTGGAGTTAATGGGAACCCCACCCACCCTTTTGACCTGTCTTGGTGACTTCTTTACACCAGGAGGCAACAGGTCTTTACGGTTCTCCTTAGCAAATACACATTTTTCCCCTGCAGAGATAGATTTTCATGGAAACCAAACTGAGAGGGAACAGTCTGGAGAGTCAGTTTGTCAAGCAGGGTGTGGCAAAAACCACAAAAGAGGTGAGGGGAGAGGCATCTGTCTCAGGATTATATTAGAAATGTGAGCAAAAATGTAGTTAGAGGCATCAGAAAAGCATGTTATATTTTTTAATGTTTTTAAATGTTTCTACTTAATAGGAGTGAAAGTCCCTAGAAAAATCAGAAGGCCATATATAGTGTACCTGTCGTCTGCAAGGCGATAGTGCAAAGTGCTTGGAAGGGTCAGGTGTCCAATGTGACCCCACCCTCAGGGGCGTTGCAGCCTCTGTGGGGAGGGGAGGTGCCCATGGATCATCAAAGCAAACAACAGTACCTCAAATACCTCAGGAGAGGGACCAACGTCACTGGGAAGGAGGAGGCGAGTGTAACTAAATTTTTTTCTGATCTATTATATTAAAATAAGCAGTGAGAAGAACAAAGGCATACCCAAAATGAACTTAAGGAAATCAATCTATAGCCCCAGTTTCCAACCTTAGTCAAGAGAGGGGTTTTATTTAAATATGGCAGATAGTAAAGCATGATTTAATAATATTTGTGATGGTCCAAGAGAAGGACAGAGTTAGATGAATTGGGAAAGAGAAGACAATTGCTTATAACATTGGCTACACATTTGCATTGTTGTAGGCAACAGATGAGTCAGTGAATACACGCTCAGAGACGAAAATAGGTTTCAAAGAATTCTAGTTTTATTGATCACAAAATAATAGTCCAAATATAAATTTGGTGGCCAAGCTTTACCTGCACAGGGGCGAGCTTCCCAGATGTGATTGGAGTCATAGTAGCTTCTCAAAGCTACAGATGGAAGTCGCGCGTGGCTCACAGACTACGGGGTTTTTATAGGGCAGAGCAAGCAAATGCGGGCTTACAGAAGCAGATGTGGCAGTTAGCTATTAGCTAGGTTGCTAAGTTGAAAACAGCGAAGGTCTCTTATTGGTGGGTGTTGCTGCTGGGGTCTCTTCTGGCGGGCCTTGGTTAGTTACCTTATTTGGCTAGGAATTTTTAACCCAGCCGTTCCCTGACGTTTATTTATTACCCAGTCTCAGGAACTGCAGATGCCTAACGGCTGTTTGTATGTTTCTACTACTAATGGCTATTACATTTGCATCACCTGGGAAGTTTTAAAAAATATTAATGTCTGCCTTACCCTAGAGATTCTGATTAACTTGGGGCTGAGGAAACCTGCACACTGGAATTAAAAAATTTTCCCTGAACAATTTTAGTGTGCAGCCAAGTTTTAAAACCACTGTAGATTCTAGTCCTAGCACTTTCTTCCACACAGGCACATGAGCAAACACACACACCCTTGCTATTGTAATTTTCAGCTTTGTCAAAAAAATTAATATTAAATGGAGTGGGACAGATTTCAGGAAATCTGAATTCAATAGACATGTAATTATCTGTTTAATATGCTAATAAAGAGAGCGTTGTGGCCTGGAGGTGTGCTGCTGCAATGGATTATGGGAAAATCTTAAAGAATAAATGGTTGCTCTGATATGTGCCTTTGACCCTTGACATATTTTTCTCCAGCCAAGCTGTGATTCTGACTCCATGCCAATGTTAGTGAAGTGATACCTCTGTGCAGAAGGTCATGAAAATATAACATGTCAGCTACAATACACCACATGTCCCGTATGTCCCCTTTCCCTGCATCAGTGTCTCTGTGACTGTCTCTGCTGGACATCCTGTTTATACTTATGCTTTCCCTTCTGAATTTGTATAAAGCCAGGAGCTTAACAGAACAAGGAGACCTTGCTCTGTTTTCTGACAACAGTGAACTTGAGCCCACTGTGCTTATTTTGTGTTTTCTGGTGAGAAAACACAAGTACTTCTAGATAAAATATTTGTCATGGCACTTAACATACTACTTTTTCTCCTTTGTTTGAGTAATAACTTGTTGCAGTTGGTAAGGAATTATGCATTCGGTGTGATTTTAGGAATACTATTAAGAAAACCCTGATTTGCCGTTACAATCCAAGTTCCTGTTCAGGAAGATCAGCCAGTTGGGAGGCAGGATGGAACGGGCCAGGGAGTTGGCAGTCAGGGAGTTACTGTAGTAAGACTGGGGCAGTGATTGGAGAGTTGACATGGGAAAGAAGCAGGAAAAATAGAAAGAGGTTGTTCGTTGGTTCACAAGACGTTCTGAGAGTAGATTGATTGGATGTGACACTTCCTAGGCAAGAAGGAGAGGGAAAGACCCAGGTGATCGCAGGATTTCAAGATTGTGCGGAAGAAGAAATGGCTGCAGTGTGTGCAGAATAAAGGCAGTTGGGAGAAGAAAATGATGGTTGGGAGCTGACACATTTGGTTTCATTCATATACAAACTGCTAACAGGAGTCCAGGTGGAAATGTTCAGAAAACTGTTGGGAACCGATGAGAAAGTTCAGAACTAGAGACACAGATTTACTACCTTGAATAGTCGAATTGTGGGAGTATTAGAAATTGGCACAGGCGAATAACTAAAGAGAAAAAATTGCCAAAACATTGGAAGAATTCCAATATTTATGGTATTTGAAAAGAAAATGTGCCAATCAAGACCCAGGTGGAAGGTGAGAATGAGAACAAGAACATAAGTCACAGAAGGAGAGCCTCTCAAGTGTTGGTGGTCAGTCCTGTGAGATGCTACCAAGAAGTGAAATGTAGGTTGTCAATGACTTTCATGAGAACTACCCTTATTTTACTTAGTCTCTACATTTTCACTTCTTCCTTCTTTTTCTTTGGGTTCTAGACCACTTTTTCTTTCTGGTTTCCTTCTAGATCTTGTTTTCTTTATTCTTCCACTCTTCCCTTAAATTGTGATATTCTTGGCAGGTTTCTGTCCCCAGTCCATTTCTTTCTCCCACCCTGCTCTATAAGGCAAACACCATTGTAACCACAATTTAGGACAAGAAATAGAAGATGACAGCCACATTTTCCCAATAATCCCAACCCTCTCACTATGAATAACCATGCTATGATATCCATAATGACCACTTATTTACTTTTCTTCATAATTTTAATCACCCAAGTAATGCCACCCAAGGGCTACCACTCACGATACTACATTTAGTTTTGCCTGTTTGCTTTTATTTCAAAATATGTCTCTCAAGTCTATTTTAATTCCTGTGTGTCTCCTAGCTTTTTTATTTTTAGAAACTTCATCAGAAATGGTGTTCTGTTCTTCACTGAAAAGCATTTAATGTCTAGTTGTCTCTCTTTTTCTTCTGTTAACAGCACACGGTCCTTTACTTCAGTAAAGATTATGACATAGTGTAGTTGGATTTATCATTTCTACTTATGAGCTAGAATACTTTTATAAGTAGAAATGTTCTCTCATCTACTATTGGAATACCCAATGGTAGAATTTTTTAAAGGAAAGACAAGATAGTAAATGTTCCCTTTATTTACTAGTTTTTAAAACAGAGTCAGTTCTCATACTCCAAAGGTAACTGACTAGGGATAGGGTATTTTTTGGGGGGAGGATGGGGTGCTACAATTTATAAACTCAGAGATCAAATAATATTTGAAGTGTTTTAACCCATTACAGCTATTCTTACTGATGCTTAAATTGGTCTGTCTTTGGTTAGTAGGAGTCTTTTAGTCTGTTAGTTCCTGCATCCTTTGACAACCCTAGCAGTTTCCATAGTTTTCTCACTGTACAATATGGCTTTCTAGGCTTATCATATGCATGCCCTTCCCCATGTCTGGAACCAGCTGTTTCTACAAGATCACATCTGGAAACTAATCTCACTCATTGCTGCTGAGTAGGTAATCATTTCTAGGCTTCTTCAATAGGTAAAACTAGCGTATTTAAAGACTTTAAAAAAGGACCCTCATACATTAACACTGACCCTTCCAACTCAAATTCAGGACTGTGGGATAATTAATCTTGTTCATCTTATATTTTTAGCTATTTGTTTCTAAACCAAGAATCTTAGTTCTCATGGGCATGTAGATAATACAAATAGATATCATGAAGTTATTAATTTACTTTTCCCAAAATATGTTCAAAATAACAATTCCAACACTTTTTATTTATTTATTAAAAATTTTTTATTCCCACCAGAGGAAACATTTGTTTTCCCATTGCTTTTAGAGAGGAAGGGAGAGAGAGAAATATCTAAGACCCAGAGAAGCATTGATTGGATATCTCTCATAACTCACTCAGACTATGTATTGCACGCACCCATACCAGGGATGGAATGGCAACCTAGGCATGTACCTGGACTGGGAATCAAACCCAAACTTTTGGTTACAGGCTGACATTCCAACCAACTGAACCACACTGGACATGGCCAATTCCAACACTTTTGCCATTTGTGTTATTGAAGACAATTCATTTTTTTTGTAAATATTCACCCCATTTTTATAATTGTACTACAATCTACACTGTCAAAGCATAAAACTATTTCATACTTTCTGTCTCTCTCACATATATGATTTTGTTCCCACTGTACATTTAAATATATATTTAAGGCTTACTGCCAGTATTTAAAGTGATGTCTCTTCAAGGCATTTTAATTGATTAAAGCTCTTTTAGTAGATTCTAAATGACTCGTGAGAAAAATAATCTCTTAGTTCTTGCATGCTGTTGACAATTTGATGCATTTATACTTGAAAGTAAGTTTGCCTAGATATGAAGTCCTTGGCTTACATTTTCTCCCTTTAGGCATCATAAATACATTACTCATTTTTCTTCTAGAAAAAATTATTTTCATCAAAAAGCCTGATGATTATCACATTGTCTTTTTTGTTTTATGTTACTTGTTATTTTAACCTGGATACCTAAAGAGTTTTTTTTAAAGTCTAAATACTTTGCTAGACTATATTTTTCTTTTTTAATCCTCACCCAAGGACATTTTTTACATTGCTTTTTAGAGATAGAGGAAGGCAGAGAGAAAGTGAGAGAGAGAAACATTGATTGGTTGCCTGTGGTATACACCTGGACTGGTGATCATTCTCACCCAGACCAGGGGTATTACCCACAACCTAGGCATGTGCCCTGACCTGGAATTTTTGGCTATGGGATGACACTCCAACCAACTGAGCCACACTGGCAAGGGCTGAACTATATTTTGATACTGATTAGTATGAGTCAGTCTTTCCAGGCATGTGAAGTATCCTAACAATATGTTGATAGTTTCTCTTTAAAATCATTTAAAATTTTTTATTTACAGTTGACATACAATATTATATCACTTTCAAGTGTACACCTCAATGATTAAATATTATATAACTTAGTGAATGACCATTCTGATAAACCTATTTGACACCACACATATATTTTACTTGGGAAAATACTTTTGTGGGGAAGATTTATAAAATATTTTTAACCAATTCAGTTTTGTTGCCAAGAAATTCTCTTATTGTCCCAAAATACCAGGGATAGAATATACTTGTGATATTGGTCTACAGATACAAATAAGCTTTATTAAAACAAGATTCTTTTTAGAAAGTTGCATATTCTCTTTTTCTTTCTTTTGGCCATATAACATTTAAAAGTTTTATAACACATATTTTTCTCTCTTTTTTTTCAAATTCTCGCCAGAGTATATATTTATTGATTTTAGAGAGAGAAGAAGGGAGAGAGAAAAACATCAATTGGTTGCCTCCTGTACGTGCCCTGACTGGGAATTAAACCCACAGTCTTTTGGTGTGTGGGACAATGCTCCACCAGCTGCGCTACCTAGCCAGGGCTATAACATGTATTTCTTATTATAAAAACAATACAGGTTTATTATAGAAAATTTGAAAAAATATAGAAGTCTCACAATTCTACTACCCCAAATAATGACTATTAATATTTTGAATTTTTGCTTTAATTAAAAAAAATTTGTATGTGTACCTTTTTTGTCATCACAGAATTTATTCTTGGTATTAGGTTGATGCTTCTTTTGTGTCAACTGATAGCCTGGATAGCGAGTGACAGTGAAACCAGCCCATTTTCCTTGGCTGCCGCACCCAGCAATCCTATGGCTTGAAGGTGAGCCTATTTCTTTCTCTCTTCTGTGATGGTGAAACAGGGAAGGGAGGTAAGATGCTCTGCCCAACTAATTTGTTGGGTCTATCGGGCTTGGATGCAGAGCTGTTCCTGGTCCAGTTGTGGGAAGGGGCCAGCATCCTCTGGCCCACATCCTCTTTGTCATATGACTACACCTACCTGCATAGGAATCAAACATAAGTCTCTAGCCAGGTGGGCATGGGTACATGTCAATACGACCCTATTTCTGAACAAGAAAGAGGAATAAGAGAGATTGTGTGTGAACACGGGTTATCTGCTACACCCCTAAACACTGCTAGCAGGTGGGGGTAGTCTTAGCCTCCAAGTATTTAAAGGGTGAGTCAGACTCAGACTCACATTCAGAACTTATGAGACTTCAAGGGAGAAGTCAGAAATGATGTCAGGGCTTCAATTCCCCACCAGTTACCAGAACAAATGGACTTGGGACAGGGACTCGACAAATTTGTGTCTGATATTTTGGCTTTTTAAAATATTTATTTATGATTTACCTCTCCACCTTTACTCTGAATTCACAACACAGCTGGGAACTTGAGCCAGGCCCCACTTCCACAGGAGCTCCAATAGTCAAAATGTGTGCCTGCCTAAATGGCCATTTCCAAAATAATACACTGTTTTAGATTCACAATTCATATTCTTTCCTTATCTTTTATAAGAGCAAGAACTTTTTTCCAGTTTTCTAAAAGATTTTAAAATCATAATGAAAAATGTAAAAAACCCTATCAAACAGGATGGAAAAAATGCTTCAAATTTTTTTCCCCACTTGGGAAGAATAAGCAAGCATGCTTGTCACAGTCCTACAGCTGCTCTGGTGTTGTGAGTCCTGGCCACATCTGTTAGCCAGTCACGGAGGACCCCCTTTTGTTCCCAGGACCTCACTTTTAGCAAAACTCAAAGTGCTATTTTTTACAACGGTCCTCTGCCCCTAAAAAAAAAAAGGAGCAGGTAAGTCAGCAGTCACAGGGAATTTTGCTTTCTGAGAAATGATCTTGCCAATAACAATGAGAAATCCTGATGAAATTTTTATTCAATTTATTGGGGTGACACTGGCTAATAAAATTATGTAGGTTTCAGACATACACTTCTACAATGCATCCTCTGTATATTGTATTGTGTGCTCACCACCCAAAGTCTCCTTCTATCACTGTTCATCTCTCCTTTACCTTCTTCTACTTCCCCCCACCCCACTTTCCCTCTGGTAATCATCAAACAGTTGTCTCTTAGGTTTTTTTCTGTTTTGTTTTTTGCTTAATCCCTTCACTTTTTCACCCAGGGCCTCTAGAGGTGCTGGCTGGGAGGAGGAAATGATTGTGATCTGAGGGTTTGGGTCCACTTCTGATACAGAACCAAGAAATCAAGTCTGTGGTGCTGGCTTTGGCTCCCATGAAGATTGGGTACTACCTGCATCTCCACCTGGCCTCTCTCATGTTTGGGTTCCCTCCTCCTGGGCTTTGTCCTGCTAAGCTTCAATAGGAAGTTCTCCAGGATAAGATGATCGCCGTGAAGAAGCATAAGATATTAACCTCAAATTCCAATTTGAATTGGTGGTCTCCAGTGTAGGGCAGTTGAACAGTGTGAGGAAGACTATGTATATGCAGAGTGAGATGTTCCAACAGACATCCCCACTGGTGATCTGAATAGTGTGAATCATTGTGGCATCCTGGGCTTATCCATCTGTGCACCCACAGATCTCCATGCATGCTGGCTGCAGCTCTCTGCTTTGGAGGGTGGCCTCCAAGCTCTCAACCATCAGCTCTTCTATAGAGGCTGTGTGATAACATAGTTCTGTTGATATGTCTTTAATGAGAAATTTGGGGAGCAAGGCACTGTCACTGACTTTCTTTAAGGTTTCAGATGTGATAGTAAAGTGTACAGGGACTTGGTGTCAGTTATGGCTCTGAGGAGCAGACTGAAGGATGAATTCACAGGTGTTTGTCAATCCTTTGCCAGTAGAGTCTGCTTCAAGTAACAGCACAGAGTATGCTGAATATTGACAAACATGCTACATCTGACACAGAACTTTCTCACCCTTCCTGTGCAGAGAATATTCAAAAGGAATTTCAATTTGCCACTGGGAAACCCTTGGTTTCACAATTTTGATGGTGCTGTTGATAATCTGGATAGGTTTAACCAAATTATGGAAAGCTTCAAACACACCCACACAATTGGCACTGAGCTAGAGGTTCCCTGTTCCTCCTGCTGTCAAAGAGAGCCTGCTGCTGGACAGAATCCTTCCCAGATATGACCAGCACACCGAAGAACATTTCTCTGGCATGATAACCTTGTTCACATAAAAATATATATATACATATATTTTATTGATTATGCTATTACAGTTGTCCCACTTTCCCTCCTTTATTCCCCTCTGCCCTGCACTCCCCCTCCAACCCACATTCTCCTCCTTTAGTTCATGCCCATGGGTCATACATATAAGTTCTTTGGCTTCTACATTTCCTGTACTATTCTTACCCTCCCCCTGTCTATTTTCTACCTACCACCCATGCTACTTATTCTCTGTACCTTTTTCCCCTCTCTCCCCTTTCCACTCTCCTGCTGATAACCCTCCATGCGATCTACATTTCTGTGATTCTGTTCCTGTTCTGGTTGTTTGCTTAGTTTGTTTTTGTTTTTGTTTTTTTAGGTATGGTTGTTAATAACTGTGAGTTTGTTGCCATTTTACTATTCATATTTTTAGTCTTCTTTTTCTTAGATAAATCCCTTTAACATTTCATGTAATAAACACTTGGTGATGATGAACTCCTTGAACTTGACTTTATCTGGGAAGCACTTTATCTGTCCTTCCATTCTAAATGAAAGCTTTGCTGGATAGAGCAATCTTGGATGTAGGTTCTCGCCTTTCATGACTTGGAATACTTCTTTCTAGCCCCTTCTTGTCTGTAAGGTTTCTTTTGAGAAATCAGCTGACAGTCTGATGGGCACTCCTTTGTAGGTAACTGCTTCCTTTTCTCTTCATGCTTTTAAGATTCTCTCCTTATCTTTAATCTTGGGTAATGTAATTATAATGTGCCTTGGTGTCCAACTTCTTTGGGACTCTCTGAGCTTTCTGGATTTCCTGGAGGTCTATTTCCTTTGCCAGATAGTGGAAGTTCTCCTTTATTATTTGTTCAAACAACTTTTCCACTTGTTGCTCTTCCTCTACCCCTTCTAGTACCTCTATGATTTGGATGTTGGAACATTTAAAGATGTCCTGAAGGTTCCTAAGCCTCTCCTCATTTTTTTGAATTCTTGTTTCTTCATTCTTTTCTGGTCAAATGTCTCTTTCTTCCTTCTGGTTCACACCATTGATTGAAGTCCCAGTTTCCTTCCCATCACTATTGGTTCCCTGTATATTTCCTTCATTTCACTTAGTGCAGCCTTTATTTTTTGATCTAATTTGTCACCAAAATTAACCAATTCTGTGAGCATCCTGATTACCAGTGTTTGAACTGCATCTGACAGGTTGGCTAACTCTTCATTACTTATTTGTATTTTTTTGGAGCTTTGATTTGTTCTTTCATTTGGGCCATTTTTTTTGTCTCTGTGTGCCTGTTACATAGTAAGGGGCAGAGCAACCCACATCACTGTGTTGTGTTGTTGTATGTGGGGGAGGGGTTTGAGAGGAAACAATGGCACTTGCTCTGCTCTCGGCCAGTTTTCAGTCACTTCCTCCACTACCCACAATCCAATTGTGCCCTTCTGGTGCTGATTCCCAGGTGGATGGGCTCATGTACATTCTAGGACCCGGTGGGGCTGGGAGTTTTGCCTGCTGCTGCCTCAACCCCCACAGGTATTTTCAATCAGAAGTTTGAAGCTTTATTTCCCTGCTCTGGAGCCCTGGGTTGCGTGGTCTATCTCACTCCCAGTTGGTTCTCCCAGTTTATCTGCTCAGGAATGTGGGCCCTCCTACTCCACCCATCGCCACTTCACTGGGTCCGCCAGCTGCTGTCTTGCAGGCCAGCTGCCACCTTGCCCCAAGTCCTCTCCACCCAGCTACCCACCTCCGTTCCTCCTACTGGTCTGGACGAATGTTTCTTTTTTTAACTCCTAGGTTGTCAGATTTCTATATAGCTTGATTTTGTCAGTTGTAGTTGTTTTTTGTTTTTAAATTTGTTGTTGTCTTGTTCACACTTTTAACCTTAATGTCCAAAGAAGTATTCATCTCAAAAACTCCTCTGCAAGTGCTCTAAGTGATGTGTATTTCTTACTTTTATAGTTTTTGGTGAGCATTTTCCTATGTTATTTAGTAATCTTTTAAAGCATATTTTTTAACAGTAGTGTAGCATTCCAATATATGTCTGTGTTATAGTTTATATTATAGTTTATAATCTATATTGTACTTGGCCAAGTTATTTTCAACTGTTTTGCTGTTATAAATAACATTGCAATAAAGATGATTGTATGTAATACTTGATGTGTCTCTGATGATTTTCCTTTAGAATTAATTCCTAAAAGTGAAATTGTTGAACCAAAGGATATCAATATTTTTAAGGCTTTTTGTACACATTACCATTTTTTCTAAGAATTGCACACCAATTTTCTATCTTACCATTAGTGCATAAAATTCCAGATTTCTTCATGCTGTTGTTTTTTTTAAAAAGTCTTTGCCATTCTGATAGACCACAACGTAATTTTCCATTGCTATTTTAATTTGAATTTGCTAGATTGCTAAGAAACTTCAATATCTTATCATATATATACTAGCCAGTTGTATTTTTTGTACTATCTTCCTGCATATCACTGCATGGAGAAGGACCTGTTCTGCCCAGGTGTCTGCATGTCACAATGCTTAAAGGACTTCTTCAACTGCAATCACTCTGTAATTATCAAAATGATTGTGGAAACAATATATTGAATGAGTACATGTCATATATAATTTTCAGTACAATTTTAATAAGGGTGCTTAATATGTTGTTTTTAAATAATAAGATTTAAAATACTATTAAATAATGAGTGGTCACAAAATTCTCCTTCACACCTGCTGACAAGAATAATAGCCATTGCTTATTTTGTACTTGCCAAGCACTTTACAAAATTGTCTCATTTACACAGTCTTATGAACAAGGCATTTGTACCATGGTTTACGTAAATGAGTGAGCCTTAGACATCCTAGGCAGGTTGGCCGGGTTTACATAGCTATTGGGTGATAAAGTCAGAACTGAAGCTCACTTTAAAGTTTTTAATGCCCACCTTCTTAACAATTATGCTCTGGGGCTTTTCCTCACTCAGTGGTAACCCTGCCTGGACATTAAGGGCCTTGGGAAACTTTTAAAAAGTGCTGATGCCAAATAATATAATCTAGACAAATTGCATGAGAATCTCTGAGGTGGTGGCCAATTATTTGTATGTTGTAAAGCCTTCCTAAGTAGTTGCAATATGCAGCCCGGCTTGAGAACCACTACCAATGTGGCTAAGGAATTAGTCTTGATCTGTTAAGTTCTAGTTCACAATGTTCCATGCTATTAAAATCCAAACCTGTGGGTTGGAACAGATTTCTTTCTCTCAATTCAGCATTCTTATTACTAATCTCACTCTCTCTCTGCCACACACACACACACACACACACACACACAGCTGCATGCACTAGCTCATAATCTCTGTTCATATAAGCAGTAGTAAAAATGTCAGACTCAAAATGGGGTGTATTCTCTAGGTGCCAAAATCAAACACAAAAGTGGAAGGAACATCATTCATCCAAAGACTGCAATGGATCAAGCCAAGAAAGAGGATTTGAAAGACAAATATTAGGAGAGCTGGGTCGAAAGTTTGGCAGAAAGTTTTCCACCTTGGAAAAGCAAGACAGAAAGAGATAATCTGGGGATAGGGATTTTTATAGATCATTGGTAGTACTGGATTTGAGAGCCATTAATGCAGAGATCACAAACTGTTGGCTCATAGATGTGTTTTGTTTGCCTTTCACTGACATTCCAAAAAAATTCAGTGAAAGTTAAAACTGGAAGATTGAACATACAATTTGAATTCCAGCTTTTTAAAAAATTTTAAGATTTGGCAACATTAAACCATTGATCTCATGTGGCAACAATAAGTGGCCGTGGGCAGTGGCTATCTACTTTCAACAGACAAGAGTCTCCAGTTCCTCATAGCCTCTCCAGGGCTCCTGACAGTTATTTAGGCAATGTGACTGCCAATACTGGTATCTGTTGGAATTTATAGGTTCTGACTTAAAATTTCAAACATTAAGTAGTAATGTAAAATTTCAAACATTAACTACCCTGGACATTAAGTAGTCATTGAACACCGTGTTTTTATTTATTTATTTTTATGGTAGCCTTTGCTTCCACCCAAGTATCCCTGCAGGATGTTACCACTGCCTGTTTCATTAGTTAATTGCACTGGCTGCTGTAGCCCCTAACCTCTCCCTTTTGGTTAAGGGCTGCATTCTGCCCTGCTGGGTTCTGCCTGCTTGTGATTTCTCAGCATCATCGACCCATGGCGTCACATCATGGAATTCCTTGTGTAACCACCCCCTTGTGGCACCAGGTAACAGCTGAAGCATGCTCAGATGATGCAGGATACCTCAGCTTGTTTTGTTTTATCTTAATCACCTTTCCTAGTAAACTGTGATAGGTAAATTCCTAGGAAAAGTCAGATGAATTTCTAACTATTCCCTTTAAGAATAAGCTTTTTATTTCTCCTTGGAATTGGCTTAGCTTATTTTCCCGAAGGCTTGTTTCTGTGTTTTCTCTTTAAAGACATAATAATCAAATTCTTTAAATATGGCTGACCAGTTTAGTTAAAGGTCTAAATGTTCTGAACTTTACTTAGGGCCTGTTCTCTCTAAAGACATCAATCAAAGCAATGGAAACATGATCAGATATTTTCATGAAGTGTTTCCTCTTCAAAGAACAAGACAATCTTGGAGTCTCTTTGCTTGTTGCAAAAATAAATAAGCAATTAAACAAACAAACACACCAAAAAATACATGACTCCCAGAGAAAATTGCTTCCATTTATAGGTTGAAAAGGCCAACTTCTTAGTGCAATGTCCTTGAAGCTTGTTGTATTCTTTCTCTTATGTATCCTAAGTGTTAAAAAATACCCAAAGCATGTATAAAGAGATGACAGGATCCATTTATTATATCATTCAAGCATTGTCTAGGGAGATTGTACCTTTGTTGCACTTACTATTTACTGTTAGTTAGAGCTCTGATTCTATTAAATTAGATGTTGACTTACAGATTTATAAGGTAGAAATATTTTTTGTCCAGTAAAGAAGCACATGATTTTTTTTTTCTGTTAGAAAAGATAGTGACAAAGCTTGTGGCTTTATTGCACTGTAGGTCAGTAACCAGTTGTTATCTAATCTAACAATCCTACTACAGCATTATTTCTTACAGTGTCTAGATATGCTCAATCTCTCCACTTCTTTTTGAACCCACTTTACAATTCTGCTAGTTCCTTTGTTAATGAGTAAAGCAAATTTTTGAAGCATATTCATTCTTTATTTCTATAAGTCATGTTTTTAACTTTTAAAAATTATCCTTTGACACTAACCTTATCCCCAAAGAGGATTTTAGGTAGCTCCAATCTCCAGTTCACATACAGAGGCTCTCAGTTTCTGCAGCTGCAACAGGCAAAATATTAGAAGTACTTTCATAGCTAATGTGCAAGATTGACACTTTGTTGAGAAAGAGAACTGGTCAATTACAATGGTGATCACAGGTTCACATTTTCTGGGGGATGTGGAATACTTGCTGCATTTCTCTTCTGACTCAGGAGTCTTTCTGAGGTTCCCTTCATCTACTCTATTCCATTTTCACTCATCATAGGATCTGAGGGAGGAGGCTCAGAGGGCCATGTGGCATTTGCCACTATAAAGTATCAATAAGGCTTTCTAACAGAGATCTTCCTGAAATGTTAGGTATAAATGCAAGTAAAAAATTATTTCACATGAGCTGGAATATTTATTTTATTATAAAAAGTATGGACCATTTAATAGTTGTAAAGCACAGGCAGCAAACACAAGGCCCCCGGGCCAAATCCATTTCTCTACCTTGTTTTATCTGGCACCTTGTTTCTGCCCAGCGGCAGAGCCGAGCCGGAGTTCTTGTTTAAGTGTTAAGGAGTAGTTACATTTACATAGTCCTAAAACTACATTCAGCCCTTTGAAGGGAACTGAGAGGCTGATATGGCCCCCAGTGAAAATGGGTGTGACATGCCTGGTGCAAAGAAATCACTGTGGATAAGGTGGGGTGCCACCTGGTAGGGGCACCGGGTGGCTCTGGCACACAGGTGCCCGAGCCAGCGCAGTGTCAAATGTACCTCAGACACAGGGAACTGGCTGATTTGTATTCTACCCATTTGAAGAGAGAATTCTAATCCTTTCCCATTTGTATGGACTCTGTGGTCAGCCTTCTCTTCACCCACTTTCACGTCCAGTGATTGCATAATAGTCTCCAATTCCAGACAGAGGGAAGATGGCAACAGAGTAGGACAGAGTGGATTCCATTTTCCCTTATACATGGAAGAAAATTCTGGCTAATCTATGGAGGAATAGTGCAAATAGCCAACAGTTTCCCAGCATATATGAAAATAAGAGACCAGAAATTGTAATGGACACTAAAAAACCAGACGGTAAGGAGACATCTGAAGGACAGTAGGGTCTCAGGAACTGGAACAGAGACAGGAGCAGCAGCGGCCTCGGCTGGCGCCCGGTGTGTCTACCATGAACTCTTTGGGAGCCTCGGGCCTGCTGAAGGGTCCTTGGGAGAGGGCTGGATCATCAGCTCCCTCCCTCCCCACCAAGCAAGGTTGGGCACTGGGAGAGACCTATTTGCTTAAGTTTGCAGAGAGGGTAATAAGGAAAAAGGGCCATGATCAACCACAGACTCTGTGGTTGCCAGCTTGGGAGTCTGTGGTCACACCTTGGGCACAGTGCCAGGCTCTGACTCCAATAGTCACAGATCTGGCTGGGGAATTAGGCTGTGCTGAGAGGCAGGCTTTCTTAAGGAGACATTTTTTGGAAAGTAAACTGAAGGATTCTTCAGCCACTTGGCCTGCTCCCCATCTAGCCTGGCAGCAATCCCGAAGTTGGGCAGAAAGCCTTGCATTTCCCCACAGAACTGGGAAGGGTCTGTGCCTGATTCCTAGGGACCCAGGCAGCCTGGCTGGTGCACATGCACCCCCACACACCAGCCCACAGTGATGATGCCTGGGGAAAGTGCTCTGAAGAGGACCTAGATCCCCTTCACAAGGCGCTGGGGAGAGGCACTAGGTTAGCTCTTGGGAGAGCTTGCACAAAAAGACCACACAAATCGCTCCTCAGCCTGCTGTAGCTACCTGCAAAAAAAAAACCAGTTCGGTCAGTTTGAAACCAACAAGAGATTTTGTTTGTTTGTTTGTTTTTTAAGTGCTATTTTATCTTTTAAATTTTATTGTTTTATCTTTCAATACATTCTCTTCTCTTTTCTTCTTTTCTGTTTTATTCCTTCTTTCTTACTTTCCAAACTTATTGCTTTTTCCTCCCTTTTCCTGCCTTTTTTTTTCTTTTACCCACAAGTGACCCAAACAACTTGGAACTGTGGAAAGACCAGAGTTGGACCCAAGGAGGGGGCATCCCAACAGCTGAGAGAGAGAGAAATTTCACTTTGCTATAGCAGAGAAGCCCTAAGTTACTACATACTTGTATTATTATTTTTCATTATCCTCACTTTTTAATATTTTAATAGTATCTTTGTAATCTTCCTCTTTCTGTATAGGCTTCTTTGCCTTGGCTGATTATATTATTTGTATAATTTGTATCATTTGACAGGTTTCCCCTGTTCTTTCCACCACAGTGTATTGCTAATTTTCCATACTTCACGCCACTTGTTTTCATTTAGCACACTACCCAAAGTTCTATACCCCCTGTTCATGTTATCCAGATCTCATACAGTCTATCATATGATTGTTGCTCTAATATTATTGTAAATAATAGCCGTTCTATACAATTGTAAATACTTCACAACACATCTCCCAGATCTTAGCCCACTTCACAGTTTCCTGAACTCTATTACTGTAGTGGTTAACTCTATTTGCTCACACACTACACCCATTTACTATCCTTTACTCTTACCTTACCTCAGAATCTGACCTCTCACAACCTCACAGCTTTCTAGATCCAACTCACAAGCCTTCCCTTCCCAACAAGAGATTTATCTTTTGTCCATCCTTTCTTAAAAGTGGGGTTGGGTTGAAGCTAGTTGGGTTGAAGATTACAGTTAACACTATACATAGGCTAAAGATCTCCTGTCTCTTTTCTACCAACTGTGACTGTAAATATCATAAAATAATCTCCTGCTGTCATAAACCATTTTGTCTCTCCCCTCCAACTGATCACACACACACACACACACACACACACACACACACACAGAAGTAGATGGAAGCACAGAACACCAGGATACCCAAAGGAAGAGGGAACCCAACAGCAAAGGAACCACCAACAGATAACAACAGAAGAAGGTGAATGAGAAAGTAGAAAGCACACAAACCTAAATCCAAGACCTATCTGGAACTACAACTAAATACTGGAGAAACTACCCAGCACAAACAACTAAACAAGAGCAAAAGAGAACACTCAAAACCTTGTACACATGAAAGAATTAGCTTCAAAACAACCTGCCCTCACCAGTACAACAAATTAAAACAGGTGGTGGACAGAGGGACCATCAGTTAACCAGCTGGTGGGAAGAAACCACAAAAGGAAGACCCCAAAACAACCAAAACACAAACACAAACACAGAGCCAACTTCAATGTCAGCCCCAGACAGGTAAGCTTGGGAGATCAAGGAGACTACACCACCAAAGCTCACAGGTATTATACCATAGAAGTTCACACCATAAACCCAAGAAGCCAGAACAAATCAATTTAAGAAGCTGAAGCTAACAAGAAGAGTCTCACAAACAATGGGAAGACAAAGAAACAATCCTTAAATGAAAGAAAAGGAGGAAGCCTCAGAAAGAATGTTAGATGAAATAAAGGCAAGTCAACTATCAGATATTGAATTCAAAGCACTGGTTATCAGGAAGTTCAAAGAGCTCACAATCAGCTACCACAAACTACAGGGGAGCTACAATGAACTCACTGCAAAATATATCAATATGAAAAAGGAAATAGAAACTATCACCAAGGGATAAGAGGAAATAAAGAATACAATTTCTGAACTGAAGAACTCAGTAGAAGGAATAAAAGCAGGGTTGATGCAGCAGAAGATTGGATCAGTGAGTTGGAAGACAAAGTAGAAAAAAACACCCAGAAAGAGCAAGAAAAGGGAAAGAGGCTCAGAAACAATGAAGAGGGATTAAGAGAAATGCAAGATAATAAGAAATGTAATAATATCTAAATAATGGGGATACCAGAAGGAGAAAAAGAAGAGCAAGGGATAGAAAACCTATTTGAAAAAGTAATGAGGGAAAACTTCCCTAATTTGATGTGAGAAAAAGCCACACAAATCCAGGAATCACAGAGTCCCAATCAAGAAGAACCCAAAGAGGCCCACTTCAAGGCACATCATCATTAAAATGGCAAAATTCCAAAATAAAAATAGAATCTTAAAGACAGCAAGGGAGAAACAGAAAGTGACATACAAGGGAGCCCCAATAAGGTTAGCTGCTGACTTCTCAATGGAAACACTCCAAGCAAGAAGAGAATGGAAAGAAATATTCCAAGTAATGAGAACCGGAGGATTGCAATCAAGGCTACTTTACTCAGCAAGGCTCTCAATCATGATAGAAGGCCAAATAAAGAGCTTCCAAAACAAAAAAGAAGTCTAAAAAATACACCTCCACCAAACCAGCTCTGCAAATGATGCTAAAAGGACTGCTTTAAGGGAAGGAAGGAAAAGAGAGAAAGAGAGAGAGGAACAAAGGTACAAAAATGGCAATGAATAAGTACCTATCAATGATAACCTTAAACATAAATGGATTAAATGCTCTAATCAAAAGACCAGAGGGGAGAGGGAAGGGAACTTAAGGGGAAAAAGGGGGAGGGATTTTGAGGAACAAGTATGAAAGACACAGAGATGAGGACTGGGGGGGGAATAGAAGGGAGGGGGGAGACCAAGCGGTGGGGGGTGGGATGGGAGAAATAGATAAAAAAAAATGTACTTGAAAAGTAACTAAATAAAATTTAATATTAAAAAAAAACAAAAAAAAAACAACCAAAAAGACATAGAATAGCTGAGTGGAGAATAAAGCATGATTCACACATATGCTGCCTACAAGAGACCCACCTCAGGACAGAAGGTCTACACAGACTAAAAGTGAAGGGCTAAAAAAAATTTTCCAAGCAAACAGATATGGGAAAAAACCTGGGGTAGCAATACTCATATCAGACAAAATAGACTTCAAAAAAAGGGCCATAAAAAGAGACCACAAGGTCACTTCATAATACTCAAGGGAAGAATCTGCCAAGAAGACATTAACATTGTAAATATATATGCACCCAACATAGGAGCACCCAAATATATAAATAAAATCTTACAGGACTTTATAGAAGATATTGATAGCAACACAATTATAGCAGGGGATTTTAACACCCCATTGTCAAAAATGGACAGATCTTCCAAACAAAATATCAACAAACATATTGTTGCATTGAACAATGCCCTAGATAAAATGGACTTAACTGATATATATAGAGCCCTTCATATCAAAGAAACTAAATACACATTCTTTTCAAATGCACATGGAACACTTTTGAAGATAGACCACATGATAGGACACAAAACAAGCCTCAACAAATTCAAAAATATTGAAACCATACCAAGCATTTTCTCTGACCACAAGGGACTGAAGCTGGAAGCCAACCCCAAAGGAAAAAAACCCAAAACATTCAAAATCATGTAGATTGAATAGTATGCTATCAAACAATGAATGGCCCAAAAATGAAATTAGGGAAGAAATCAAAAGTTTCTGGAAACAAATGAAAATGAACTTACAACAACCCAAAACTTATGGGACACAGTGAAGGCAGTCCTGAGAGGGAAGTTCATAACAGTACAGGCCTACCTAAAAAAGATAGAAACATTTCAAACATACAACCTTACCCTACACCTACAAGAACTCAAGAAACAATAACAAAGACAGCCCAGAGCAAGTAGAAGGAAGGAAATAACCAAGATCAGAGCAGAACTAAATGACATAGAGACTAAAAGTACAATTCTAAGGATCAATGAATCCAGGAGTTGGTTCTTTGAAAAGATAAACAAAATAGACAAGCCTTTAAGCAGGCTCATCAAGAAAAGAAGGGAACAGACACAAATAAACACAATCAGAAATGAAACAGGAGAGATTACAACTGATACCACAGAAATAGAAAGGATTGTAAGAAATTACTATGAAGAACTGTATACCAAGACATTTGAAAACTTAGGTGAAATAGACAAATTTCTAAAAAAATATAATCTACCAAACTGAATGAAGAAGCAGAAAGCCTGAAGAGACCAATAAGAGCAAATGAAATTGGAGCAGTAATTGAAAAACTCCCATCACACAAAAGCCCTGGACCAGATGTTTTCACAGGAAAATTCTACAAATCATTTAAGGAAGAGCTAACCCCTATTCTTCATGGACTATTCAAAAAAAATCCAAAATGATGGAAGACTCCATCATTTTGTATCAAACTCTTTGTATGAAGCCAGTATCAGTCTAATCCCAAAACCAGATAAAGACACAACAAAGAAAGAAAACTTCAGGCCAATATTACTGACAAACATAGACGCTAAAATCCTCAACAAAATATTGGCAAATCGCATTTAACAATACATTAAAAAGATCATACACCATCATCAGTGGGATTTATCCCAGGGATGCAAGAATGGTTCAATATTCACAAATCAGTAAATTTAATACACCACATAAAAAAAGCAAAGACAAAAATCACACTATCATATCAATAAATGTAGAAAAAGCTTTTGATAAGGTACAACACCCATTTATGATAAAAACACTCAGCAAAGTGGGAATACAGGGAGCATTCCTCAATATAATGAAGGCCATATATGAGAGACCTACAGCCAACACCATACTCAATGGGCAAAAACTAAGATCTTTTTCACTAACATCAGGAACAAGACAACGTTGTCCACTTTCACCACTTCTATTCAATATAGTATTGGAAGTTTTAGCGACAGCAATCAGACAAGAAAAGGAAATAAAAGGCATCCAAATCTGAAAGGAGGAAACAAAATTGTCATTGTTTGCAGATGACATGTTACTGTACATGGAAAATTCTACAGAGTGTACCCCAAAACTGTTTGACCTAACAAATAAATTTGGCAAAAGAGCAGGATACAAAGTCAATATTCAGAAATCAAAGGCATTTTTGTATGCTAACAATGAAACAGCAGAAGCAGAAATCAAGAAAAAAACTCATTTGATATAGCAAAAACAAAAATTAAATATCTGGGAATAAACCTAACCAAGGAGGTAAAAGACCTGTATACAGAAAAGTACACAACACTGAAGAAGGACATCAAGGAAGACAAAGACAAATGAAAACATACCATGTTCATGGATTGGAAGAATTAACATCATCAAAATGTCCATACTTCCCAAAGCAATTCACAGATTCAATGAAATACCTATTGAAGTACCAATGGCATATTTCACAAACATAGAAAAAATGCTTCAAAACTTTATATGGAACCATAAACGACCAAAAATAGCTGCTGCAATCTTGAGAAAGAAGTGTGAAGTCGAAGGGATGACAATACCTGATACCAAACTGTATTACAAGGCCACTGTAACCAAAACACCCTGGTACTGGCATAAAAACAGGCACATAGACCAATGGAACAGAACAGAGAGCCCAGAGAGAAACCCACGTCTCTATGGGCAATTAATATTCAACAAAGGGGGCAGTAACATAAAATAGTGTAATAATAGCCTCTTCAACAAATGATGTTGGGAGAACTGGACAGCTATGTGCAAAAATATGAAACTTGAGCATCAACTTACACCATACACAAAAATAAATTCAAGGTGGATAAAAGACTTAAATATAAGCTGTGACACCATTAAAGTCCTAGAGGAGAACATAGGCAAGAAAATCTCAGATATTTAATGCAGCAACATTTTTACTGATATGTCCCCTAGAGCAAGGGACATAAAAGAAAGAATACACAAATGGGATCTCATCAAAATTAAAAGCTTCTGCATGGCTAAAGAAAACAGTATTAAAATAAAAAGAGATGAAACTCTATGGGAAAACATATTTGCCAATGATACCTCAGAGAAGGGTTTAATCTCCAAAATATACAAAGAACTTACCCAACTCCACTCTAAGGAGACAAACAACCCAATTAAAAAGTGGGCAAAGGACTTGAACAGACCCTTCTTCAAGGAGGACATACAGTGGATCCAGAGACACATGAAGAGATGCTCAGTATTGCTATCCATCAGAGAGATGCAAATTAAAACCACAGTGAGATACCACTTCACACTGGTCAGAATGGCCATCATAAACAAATCAACAAACAACAAATGTTGGAGAGGTTGTGGGGAAAAGGGGACCCTAGTTCACCTTTGGTGAGATCGCAGACTGTTACAACCACTATGGAAAACAGTATGGAATTTTATCAGAAAACTAAAAATGAATATGCCTTTTGACCCAGCAATTCCACTGTTAGGATTATATCCTAAGGACCCTGAAATACCGCTCCAAAAAAAAAATCCACCCTAATGATCATAGCAGCACAATTTACAATAACAAAGAGTTGGAAGCAACCTAGGTGCCCAGCAATAAATGAATGGATCAAAAAATTATGGTACATTTACACAATAAAATTCTATGCAGCAGAAAGAAATAAGGAACTCCTATCTTTTGCAACAGCATGGATGGAACTGGAAAACATGCTGAGTGAAATAAACCAGTCAGTGAAAGACAAATACCATATGATTTCACCTTTAACAGGAACCTAAACAACAAAACAAACAAACAAGCAAAATATAACCAAAGACACTGAAATAGAAAACAGGCTGACAGTGACCAGAGGAGAGAGGGGAGGGAATTTCAGGGGAAAAGTGAAAGAATTCACAGGAAAAAGTATAAAGGACACATGGACAAAAACTAAGGGGGGTGGAAATGGAAGGGAGGTGGAGAGTAATGGGGAGTGGGATGGGAGTAAAAGACAGAAAACTGTACTTTAACAATAATAAAATAAAAATTTTTAAAAATTTTATTTAGTTATTTTTCAAGTACAGTTTTTTGTCTATTTCTCCCATCCCAGCCCCGACCCCGTGCCATTCTCCCCACCTCCCTCCCATTTCCTCCCCCTTAGTTCTCATCCCTGTGTCCTTCATACTTGTTCCTCCAAATCCCTCCCCCTTTTCCCCCTTAAATTCTCTCCCCTCTCCCCTCTGGTCACTGTCCCCTTGTTCTCTATTTCAGTGTCTTTGTTTTTATTCTGCTTGCTTGTTTTGTTGTTTAGCTTCCTGTTAAAGGTGAGATCATATGGTATTTGTCCTTCAACTCCTGGCCTATTTCACTCAGCATAATGCTTTCCAGTTCCATCCATGTTGTTGCAAAGGGTAGTAGCTTCTTTTTTCTCTCTGCTGCATAGAATTCCATTGTGTATATGTACCACAATTTTTTGATCCATTTATTTACTGATGGGCACTTAGGTTGCTTCCAACTCTTGGCTATTGTAAATTGTGCTGCTATGAACATTGTGGTGCATATGTTCTTTGAAATTGATGTTTTAGGATTCTTAGGGCATAATCCTAGCAGTGGAATTGCTGGGTCAAAAGGCAGGTCATAAAATAAATTTTTAAAAAATCACTGTGGAGCTCAGTTCTAGAGTAGTGTCAGATTGTGTTTATTGAAAAATATATTGTCTCTACCAAATATTGAAATAGGTTTGGAAAGTAAAACCATTTATGAAATGGTATATTAAAAATGAAAATGTTTTTCTAGCTCTGTAGTGTTATATTTTCACACAAATGTTATTTCTTGTCAATATAGTAATTAGATCTACCTTAAAGTCCCCAGTTAGCACCGAGGGGATCATCATTTCTTTGAGAGCCAAATAAAATACCCTGAGTCTACATCTCACATTTGATTTTATTTAGTAAACTCAGTCCCCTCTGAAATATTTCTGAGAATTCCAAGAGAGCATATATCACCTGCAAACTGCACTCAACATAGGAAACAACTTAAACTACCCTCTTCTCAGGCCCTGCCTCTCGTATGTCTGGAGTCCACATTTCTAGAGTTCCTTCTTCTGTATTTTTGCCCTTCTTCCAAAGGGAGCTGAAAATAATTTTAAATTTTCTCATACTCCACCTCACAGAGAACAGTCATTGATATTATTATAAAGAGAATTTTAGTCCTCTTACTGGACCTCCCCTATTCTAGCTAATACTTTGGGTCTTACATTTTATAATCAGAAATCCTCTAAACATTTACTCTTTTAAATAAAAGACCAACTCCCTGTTTTGGCAGCACCTCCTCACTCTCCTCCAAGGAATGTAGAAGTTGCTGTAGCCATGTTTTCCCCTCTTATCTACCCTAAAAAGACCACCTGAATGGAGAAGCCAAATACATTGCCAAGGGAAAACTTTGAGTGAACTTTCAGAATATGTGATGCTAACTGCCTAAATAATTTGATATGTGTATACTAACCATGTGTCTAATAACCTTGCTAAATTCAGCCATTAGTTCTAATAGTTTATATTTTGTTTAAATATTTTATGTACACAATCATTTTTAAATTAGTTTTTCCCTTTTTCCATAGAAACATTATGTCTTTTATTCATTTCTCTGGTAGCATATAGAGACTAAAAACTACTGACACACGTTGAAAGAAATGACAATTGTGAACATCCTTATCCAGCGCAGTCTGAGTGTCAGGGAAGAGTGTCCAATATTTCAGCTTTATGTATTTTGTTGGCTGCAGGTTTTTGGATATCCCCTTTATCAAGTTAAGAGAGTTTTCTTCTAGTTCTAGTTCGCTGAGTTTTTTATAGAATTTTATCAAATACCTTTCCTGAATCTATTGAGTCAACTATATATTTGTACTTTATTCTGTTAATGTGGTGAATTGTGCTGAATGATTTTTGAATGTTGACTGAATCTTGTATTGCTGGGATAAAATGCACTGGCTGGATTTGATTTGTTTTTTTTTTAATTAAAAAATATTTTATTGTATTTTTTCCATTGCCATTTAACCCCCTTCTACCCCCTGCCCTCTACAATCACCACATTGTTGTCCAGGTCCATGAGTCCTTTTCCCTTTTGGTTCCATCCTTCCATCCCTTAACAACCCACCTCCCCATAATAGTAGTTATCCTGCTCTCTATGAATCTGTCCCTATTTTCCTTGTTAGTTCAGTTTGTCCATTAAATCAGACTGGCTTATTTCACTTAACACAGTGTTCTCCAGGTCCATCCATGCTGTCGCAAAGGGTAAAATTTTCTCCTTTTTTATGGCCAAGTAGTATTCCATTATGTAAATATTCCATAGTTGTTTTACCTATTCATCTACTGATAGACACTTAGGCTGCTTACATATCTTGGTGATTACAAATAATGTTGCAATGAACACAGGGTGCTTACACCTTTCAGATTGGTGTTTTGGATTTCTTTGGATATATTCCTAGAAGTGATGTCACTGGGTCAAAAAGCAATCCATTTTTAGTTTTTTGAGGTATTTCCATACTGCTTTCCACAGTGGTTGCATCACTCTACATTCCCACCAACAGTACAAAATGGTACCCCTTTCTCCACATCCTCACCAGCAATTGTTTGTTGATTTATTGATGATAGCCATTCTGATAGGTAGGAGATGACGTCTCATTGTGTTTTAATGTGCATTTCTCTGATGATTAGTGACATTGAACATCTTTTCGTATGCCTACTGTCCATGTGTATGTCCTCTTTGGACAGTGTCTCCTTTGTCCATTTTTTAATTAGAATGTTTGGTTTTTTGGTGTTGAGTTTTGTAACTTCTTTATAAATTTTGGATAGTAACCCCTTATCAGATGTATCAGTGAATATGTTCCCCCATTCCATACATTGTCTTTTTATTTTGTTGATGATTTCCTTTGCTATGCAAAACCTTTTTAGTTTGATGTAGTTTCATTTGCTTATTTTTTTCTTTTGTTTCCCTTGCCTGGGGAGCTATATCAGATAAAATATTATCATAAAACAATATTTGAAGGCAAATTCAGTTGCCTTCAAAGGGCCAAAATAATTTTAGGACTGTATAAATGCAACTACTCCTTAACTGTTAAGGAGTTGAAATTACATTCAGCCCTTTAAAGGCAACCACAGGCTGATGTGGCCCCCAGTGAAAATGAATTTGACACCCGTGTATTATACTATCATGAAACAAATTGGAAAATGTTCCTTCATTATCTTCTCTAAGAGAGCTTGTGTAAGAGAGGTATGTTTCCTCCATACATGTTTGGAAAAATTTAATAGTGATGCCATCTAGGACTGGAATTTTCTTTGTGAAAAGGTTTTTAATTATGGATCAATTACTTTGACATGTAGGACTACTTACATTTTCTATTTTCTGTGACTATTTAAGTTGTGCTTTTCCAGGAATTTGTCTATTTCATCTAAGTTGTCAAATGTATTGGCATAAAATTGCTCATAATAACCTTTTATTATCTTTTAATATATATTGAATTATGATATTGGCATTTTGTATTCTTTTTCTACCATTCTGTCTCTTTTGATGTCTTCTTAGAGGGTTATCAATTTTGTTAGTATTTCCAAAGAACCAAATTTTGACTGGATTTTCTCTCTCATTCACCTGCTTTCTATTTTATTGTTTTCTACTCTTGTATTTATAATTTCCTCCTTTCTTTTTTATCTGTGTTTAATTTTCTATTCTTTTTCTAGCTATTTAAAATTTTTAAAATTGAGATATAATTGACATATAGCATTATGTTACTTTCAAGTGTACAACATAATAATTTGATATTTATTTGCATTGCTAAATGATCACCACAATAAGTCTAGTTAACATTCATCACCACACACAGTTTAAAATAATTTTGCTTATGATGGTGACTTTTAAGATTTACTTTCTTAGCAACTTTCAAGTATACAACATGGTATTATTTCTATAGTCATTATGTTGTACATTACATCCCCATGACTTGTTTATTTTATAACTGGAAGTTTGTACGTTTTAACCCTTTTCACTCATTTTGCCCATTGTCCATGATCCTACCTCTGGCAACTACCAACCTGTTCTCTGCATCTACAAACTCAGTATTTTTTAGATCCCATATATAAGTTGTTTTTGTCTGACTTATTTAACTTATCATAATGCCCCCATGGTCCATTCATGTTGTTGGAAATGGCAAGATTTCTTTCTTTTTTATGGCTGAATATTAGTCCATTGTGCATATATACCACATCTTTATTCATCTATTGGTGGACACTTAGTTTTTTTTCTAGCTTCTTGATTTGGATACATGGATTATTGGCTTTTCAATCTTTCTTCTTTTCTGGTACAGGCTGTGGCTGACATGAAGATATACCACTCAAATAATCTTTCAAGAAAGAACCTGCCCAGCAGCTATAGTATAATTATCTAACAGTCTCCAGCTGTTATTTCCCCCATATCTACTTTCATTTCAAACCTAGTGATGCTGCTCTTGGAGAAACCTCCTGGGCAATGTCTGAGCAAAGCAGTGGTAGCTGATTGCATTCTCTTCTCAGGACAGCTCCCATCCAGTGACTGAAACACATGGAGGGACAAAGGCCTAGCCATTTCCACCTAACACAGGACTCTTCTACATAGCAACCTTTGCTCAAGGCTCCTCTTGCGGTACAGGGATTTGGGATTAAATCAGCATTATGGTTTTATATAGAACAACTTAACCTGTAGGAAGTTATGGCAATGTTAAGAAAACATGGCATTCCTGTTCTGACCAGGTGGCTCAGTTGATCAAAGAGCCATTCTATACACCAAAAGTTCATGGGTTTGATTCCTAGTCAGGTCATACACCCAGGTTGCTGGTTTGATCTCCAATTTGGACACACACAATCCCTTTTCTGGGCATATACGGGAGGCAATCAATCAATGTTTCTTGTTTATATCAATGTTTCTCTCTCTCTTTCCCTTTCTTTCTCTCTAAAAGAAATGAAAAAATGAGGGAGGGGGGAGACCGGGCCGGGGTCCGGTGTACTTGAAAAGTAACTAAATAAAATTTAATATTAAAAAAAAAAGAAATGAAAAAATGTCCTCAGGTAAGGACAAATAAATAAATAAATAACATAGCATTCCTAGGGATGAAATAGTTGGCAGTCTGCAAATGTGCATGTGTGTGTGTGTATATATATATATTCATGTGTTCATGTATACACATATACAGATATAGTCAAAAGAAAGCAATAATGGAAGAAAAGGAGGCTGAGGGTGTTCATCCTCCAAAAAAGTTGTGATACTTTGCCCAGTTTCTGGTTATTTTCTAATGATCTTAAAAAAAAACACTTGATTTTTAGTTTAATTTCATACTTTGTATGGTTTTAGTCCTTTGAAATTTGTTGAAACTCCCTTTGTGGCCTAGCTATAGTCCATATTGATTGATGTTCCATGCATTCATGAAAAGAATCTATAGTCTATATTGTTGGGTGTTGTCAATTAGATCATACTGGTTAATCATGTTGTTTAAATCTATTAGAGTCTTACTCATATTTGTACCTTCTTGGCCTATTAGGTACTGAGCAAGATGTGTTTAAATCCCTAATTATTCTATATAAATACTTGTACATGCATGTTAATAGCAGTTTTATTCATAATTGCCAAAACTTGGAAGCAACAATGATGTCCTTCAGTAGGTGAGTAGATAAACTGTGGTATATAGAAACGATGGAATGTTATTCACTGTTAAAAATAAACAAGCTCTCAGGTTATATAAAAAGACACGGAGAAAATTTATGTGCCTATTACTAAGTGAAAGTAGTCAATCTGAAAAAGCTACATACTGTATGATTCCAACTGTAGGACATTCTGGAAAAGGCAAGATTGTGGAGATTGTAAAAAGATCAGTAGTTGCCAGAGGTTAGAAGAAGGAAAGGGGTGAATAGGCAGAGCACAAAAGATTTTTAGGGCAATGAAAATACTCTGTGTGATACTGTAGTGATGCCATTATACATTTGTCCAAGACCATAGACTATACAAAACCAAGAATGAACCCTAATGTAAGCTATGAACTTTGGGTGGTAATGATTAATCAGTGTAGGTTCATCCAGTGTAACAAATGTTCCACTCTGATGGGAGAAGTTGATAATGTGGGAGGCAATGAATGTGTAGGGCAAAAGGGAAGTATATAGAAAATCTCTGTTTCCTCCATCCAATTTTGTTATGAACCTAAAACTTCTCTAAGAAAGAAAGTCTATTTAAAAAGTCAAAGGAGGGAGAGTTGGCTGAGAAGGAGTTTGAGGGAAGCTTCTGTGGTACAGATATTGCTCTGTTTTTGAACGGTATGTTCACACTCTGTAAGTCCATTAAACTGTACATTCATGAAAAATAAATCCAATTATGACTGAGAAAGAGAATACCTTTTTCCTTTTAGCTCTGTTGTTTTCTTTTTATATCCTGAAGCTAAGTATTCGATGTATACCAATTTATAATTTCTGTATTGTTGAACTGAATTTATATATTTAGCATTATGAAATTTCCCTCTTTATCCCTAGTAATACATCTTGTCCTAAATACTACTTTGTACAATATTAATGTGCCTGTTCCATCTGTCATTTGGTTAGTGTTCCCATGTTATATTTTTCTACCTTTTTACTTCTAAATTTGTAATTTTACTTCTAAACAACATGTACTTTTGCAGCTTGTTTGTGTTATTTGTTCATTAAGTACATTGTGATAATTAAATTTGGTCTGTGTGGCACTTATTCTTTAGAAAATGTTGAGGTCTAGCATGCAATAAATTTTCATAACTGCTTTATAATTTTGAATTTTCTGTGTTATCTATTTGAACAAACTTATTTATTGTGCTATTCCAAATTCTACATTCTTCCTCATTTTTTGTTTGTTTTCTTAATTTACCAAGTAATGAAAGTAGATTAATACGGACTTGTCAATTTTTGTTTGTAGGTCTGTCCATTTCTACTTCATATACCTTGAGGCTGTGTTATTCATTACATACAACTTTAGAGTTGTGTACTTGTGGTTAATTGAGTCTTTTAATAATTTTTTAATCCTCACCCCAAAACATTTTTTTCACTGCTTTTTTGAGAGAGATGGAAGGAGAAAGAAAGGGAAAGAGTAATATCAGTGGGACAGAGAGAAGCATTAATCATTTGCCTCCTGCACATACCAGACTGGGGATTATGGTGGTTGCCTCCTGAATGTGCTGGACTGGGAATTAAACCCACAACCTAGGTATGTGCCCTGACTGGGAGTTGAACCTGTGAACTTTTAGCTATGGGACAACATTCCAACCAACTGAGCTACCCTGGCTAGAGTGCCTTTAATAACTTTTAAATGACACTCTTTATTGTTAGGAATACCTTTTGTCTTAAAGTGAATATTTTGTAATATTAATATAACTCCCCAGCTTTTTGTATGTATCTAATTTATTGTTTTTCATATTTGTTTTTCAAATATTTATATTTTTACATTACTTACTCTTTTTCAATATTATAGAGAACTTGAAATTCATTAACTCTTATTATCTCCATCCCAACTCATATACTATACTTTTTCAGTATTTTACTTCTGGCTTATTTTTTCCCACTTACATCATATTGTTTGATAGAATCAATGCTTGTTTTAATTTGCTTACATGTTCACCAGAATCTTTGCTGATTATTCATCCTTCTGTCTCAGACTTTTCATCTGTGATCACTTTTATTCTACTGAAAGTACATCCTTTAGAATTTAATTTAGTGAGAATGTCTTGACAAATATTTCATTTTTATCTCTATAGTTTGCTTTCCTTGTTCACTGAAAGTTAAGGGTTTTTGCTTATAGAATTCTAGGTTAACAATTATTTTTTTCTACTTCTTGAATATATTTATTCTATCATCTTCTGACTTTCACTATTGCTATGAGGGGTTAGCAGTCGGTCTAATTGCTGGTTTTTTAAAAGATTTATTTATTTTATTTCTAGAAAGAGGGGAAGGGAGGGAGAAAGAGAAGGAGAAAAACATCAATGTGTAGTTGACCCTCATATACCTTCTCCTGGGAACCTGGTCTGCAACCTAGGCATGTGCCCAGACTGGGAATTGAACCAGTGACCCTTTGGTTCATAGGCTAACTCTCAATCCACTGAGCCACACCAGCCAGTGTTTCTGTTTACTTGTTGATTATTTTTTGGCTCTCTATTTAAGATTTCTTTCTAGCAATGGTCTTAAATAGCACTATAATAACACTATAAATCTGGGGCTATATCTGTTAGCCTTTTTAATGCATGAGCATTGTGTTACAATAATTCTGAAAAATTGTCAGCTATCATCTGTAGAACATTCCTATTGCCCTATTGTTTTATTCTGGAGTTTTGAGTAGACAGATGAGAGGACCTATAATTAGTTCATGTCCATTGGTCTCTGTTTCAAGACATGAATTTTAGAAATATTTATAATTTCTTAGTTTCTTTTAAAAATATATCTTGTTGATTATGCCATTACAGTTGTCCCATTTCTCCCTTTCATCCCCCTTCACCCTGCATACCCCCTCCCACCCACATTTCCCCACTTTAGTTCATGTCCATGTGTCATAAGTTCTTTAGCTTCTACATTTCCCACACTACTCTTGCCCTCCCCCTGTCTATTTTCTCCCCACCATCTATGCTACTTATTCTCTGTACCTTCTCCCCATCTCTCCTCCTCCCACTCCCCTGTTGCTAACCCTCCATGTGATCTCCATTTCTGTGGCTTTGCTCCTGATCTAGCTGTCCTCTTAGTTTGCTTTTGTTTTAGGTGTGGTTGTTAATAACTGTGAGTTGGCTGTCCTTTCACTGTTTATATTTTTATCTTCTTTTTCTTATATAAGTGCCTTTAACATTTCATATAATAAGGGCTTGGTGATGATGAACTCCTTGAACTTGACCTTATCTGAGAAGCACTTTATCTGCCCTTCCATTCTAAATGAAAGCTTTGCTGGATAGAGCAATCTTGGATGTAGGTCTTTGGATTTCATGACTTGGAATACTTATTTCTAGCCCCCTTTTGCCTGGAAGGTCTCTTTTGAGAAATCAGCTGACAGTCTGATGGGAACTCCTTTGTAGGTGACTGTCCCCTTATCTCTTGCTGCTTCTAGAATTCTCTCCTTCATTTTATTCTTAGGTAATGTAATTATAATGTGCCTTGGTGTGTTCCTCCTTGGGTCCAACTTCTTTGGGACTCTCTGAGCTTCCTGGATTTCCTGGAAGTCTATTTCCTTTGCCAGATTGAGGAAGTTCTCCTTTATTATTTGTTCGAATAGGTTTTCCACTGTTGCTTTTCCTCTTTCCCTTCTGGTACCCCCATAATTCAGATGTTGGAATGTTTAAAGATGTCTCAGAGGTTCCTAAGCCTCTCCTCACTTTTTTGAATTCTTGTTTCTTCATTCTTTTCTGTTTGGTTGTTTCTTTCTTCTTTCTGGTCCACTCCATTGATTTGAGTTTCAGTTTTCTTTTCATCACTATTGGTTCCCTGTGCATTTTCCTTCATTTCACTTAGTGCAGCCTTCATTTTTTAAATTTATTTTTTTTAATTTATTTTTTTAAATTGATTATGCTGTTACAGTTGTTCTATTCCCCCCTTCGTTCCCCTCCACCCTGCCCCCCCATCCCCACCATTGCCCCCCTTTAGTTTATGTCCATGTGTCTCAAGTCCTTTAGGTTCTATATTTCCCATGCTATTCTTGCCCCCCCCATCTATTTTCTATCTACTGTCTATGCTACTTATTTTCTGTACCTTCTCCCCCCATCTCCTCCTCCCACTCCCCTGTTGCTAACCCTCCTTGAGATCTTCATTTCTATGTTTCCACTCCTGATCTAGCTGTTCTTTTAGTTTGCTTTTGTTTTAGGTGTGGTTGTTAATAACTGTGAGCTTGTTGTTCTTTCACTGTTCATGTTTCTTTAACTTCTTTTTCTTAGATAAGTCCCTTTAACATCTCATATAATAAGGGCTTGGTGATGATGAACTCCTTGAATTTGATCTTATCTGAGAAGCACCTAATCTGTCCTTCCATTCTAAATGAAAGTTTTGCTGGATAGAGCAGTCTTGGTTGTAGGTCTTTAGATTTCATGACTTGGAATATTTCTTTCCAGCCCCTTCTTGCCTGTAAGGTCTCTTTTGAGAAATCTGCTGACATTCTGATGGGAACTCCTTTGTAGGTGACTGTCCCCTTAGCTCTTGCTGCTTCTAGGATTCTCTCCTTCATTTTAATTTTGGCTAATGTAATGATGATGTGCCTTGGTGTGTTCCTTCTTGGGTCCAACTTCTTTGGTACTCTCTGAGCTTCCTGGATTTCTTGGAAGTCTATTTCCTTTGCCAGATTGGGGAAATTTTCTTTTATTATTTGTTCAAATAAGTTTTCCACTGGTGGCTGTGTCTTTTCCCCTTCTGGTACCCCTATAATTCGGATATTGGAGCCTTTAAAGATGTCCTGGAGGTTCCTAAGACTCTCCTCATTTCTTTGAATTCTTGCTCCTTGATTCTTTTCTGTTTGGCCATTATTTGCTTTCTTCTGGTCCACTCCATTGATTTGAGTCCCAGTTTCCTTTTCATCGCTATGGGTTTCCTGTGGAATTCCATTCATTTCCATTAGTTTAGCCTTCATATGTTTCTCTAATTTGTGGCTATAATCAACCAGATCTGTGAGGATCCTGATGACCAGTGTTTTAAACTGTGCGTCTGAGAGTTTTGCTATTTCTTCGTCGCTTAGATTTATCTCTGGGGCTTTGAGGTCTTCCTGCGACATTTTTGGTCTGTTCTGGCCCTTTAAATGTGAGAAGCGGTGCCTTGGACTCCCAGGTCGCTGGGTTGTGACGCTGTATGTGGGGGCGTGGTCAGAGCGGGGAATTGGTGGCGCCCTCTGTCACCGCGGTCGGTCCAACCGCCCACTCCCTCGCCTGTCTGCTCGCGCAAATAGGCAACTGCAGTCAACACGCAGCACCGCCTCCCCACTGTCTCCTCTGCAGTCGCTCACTAGGTCCAATCCTGCGTTTGGAACCCGTGTGTGCGTCTGGATTCCGCGCCCGGGTCCGACCGAGTCCTCCTGTGCAACCCCTCACCAGACGCCGGTTTCGCCCCTTACCGGTTGGGCTGAAGAATTTGTTGTTAGCGGACTTCCAAAAAGTTCAATTTTCCGTGTTCTGGTTGTGTTTTATGATGCTAATATTTAGTTGTCCCTAAACTTGGTTGTGTGAGAAGGCACAGCACATCCACCTATACCTCCATCTTGGCGGAAGTCATCATTTTTTAAATTTAATTTGTGACTAAAATCAACCAGTTCTGTGAGCATCCTGATCACCAGTGTTTTGAACTGTGCATCTGATAGGTTGGCTATCTCTTGGTTGCTTAGATGTATTGACTCTGGGGCTTCGATCTATTCTTCTGTTTGAGCCATAATGTTTTGGTCTGGTCACACCTGTTACGTATGAGGGGTGGAGTCTTAGGTGTTCACCAGGGTGTGTCAACCCAGTTGTTGGGTTGTGATGCTATATGTGAGGGTAGGGTCAATAAGGGAACCATGGTGCTTGTTCCACTCTCTCTTTGATTTCAGTTTTCTCTGCTGCCCAAAAGCAAATTGGGCCCTTCTGGTGCTGGTTCCCGAGTGGGTGGGCTTGTGTACATTCTAGGACCCTGTCAGTCTCTCCAACGAACTCTTCTGTGAGGTTGGGAACCTCTCTTGGCACCTTTTCAATTGGTGTTCTTAGGCTTTATTTCCCATCGCTGGGGCCCTGGGTTGCGTGGTCTGTCTCACTGCCCATTTTTTTGCCTGGTTTATCTGCACACTAATGTGTGTCTGTGGTCAGCCAACCACCTTGCGCACTTTACTGGGTTTGCTCATTTCCTCCCCACACCCAGGTTTGCTGCCTTTTCCTGCCAGGGAACCCTCTCCACCTACTGCCGACTTTGCCCCCTCTAACAGGTCTGGATGAATGGTTTGTTATTGTTGGACTTTGGTACAGTTCAATCTTCTGTCTGTTTTGGTTGTGTTTTTGTTTCTAAATCTTTGTTGTTCTTAAATTTGGTTGTGTGAGGAGGTACAGTATTTCCACCTATGCCTCCATCTTGGCTGGAAGTCCCTCTTGGTTTCTTATCAAATGTGTGATATCTTTACAAATATTTTTAGAACCATATTATACTGTGCTGTAATTTTTGCTTTGACTATCTAACATAATTTCAAAAATTCAAAGGGTGGAGGACCTATGGTATTTATCCATATTTTGGCTTACTATGTCTTTTTTTTATCCCAATATTCCAAGGTTCCTCTTTTTAAAATCATTTCCTTTCTGTTTTAAGAACTTCTTTTATCCATTATTTTGAGATAAGTATGCTGGTGACAAATTCTCTTTGTTTTTCTTCTTGATTTTCCTTTTATTACTGAAGGGCATTTTCACTAAGTATAGGATTTTGAGTTGACAGCTTTTTTTTCCTTTCAGCTCTTGAAAAATATTGTACTGAATCCTTCTCCTTCCATGTTTTCCTTATGCTCTACACTCTTAGAACCATATCTCCAGTCCCGATCACTTCCTTGACCTTCAGTCTCTTATTTTCTGATGTCGCTGGGCATCTTCACTTGGATGCCTATGAGTACCTTAAACATTTATTTTTATTATTTCACATCCCCTGTACTCTCACATCTGTTATTCTTTTCTTGGGAAAAATATTTTTGTGGGAAGGATTTATTTTTTCTAATCAATTCAGTGTTGTTGGTAAGAGTTTGTTAAGTTTCTGTGTTTGTTAAGCCAGACTTCCCTTACAATGAGTGAGGATTTGTCTGGATAAATAACTCATTATTTACAGGCATTAAATGTGCCCTATTTTCTTGGGTTATTTTTATTGTGAACTGCTTATTTTTATTAGAAATGTGTCTGTGGAGATTCTTTTTTTATTTTTATTTTATTGATTATGCCATTACAGTTGTTCTATTCCCCCCTTCATTCCCCTCCACCCTACCCCCCCATCCCCACCATTACCCCCCCCCCCTTTAGTTTATGACCATGTGTCTCAAGTTCTTTGGATTCTATATTTCCCATACTATTCTTGCCCTCCCCTATCTATTTTCTACCTACCATCTCTGCTACTTATTTTCTGTACCTTCTCCCTCCTTCTCCTCCCACTCCCCTGTTGCTTCTTTGAAACCTGGGTTGAAGTTGAGGACTGTTTTACCCCTGCCATTCACTTTGAAGCACTACCAATTTGTGACCACCTCAGGTTAAATTTTTCCTTTTGAGGTTTTTCAGAATACATAGGTAACAAAGACATGCCCAAATCCACATGAAGTTCAACTTGTGGTTAATGATGCCCAGGGGTTTATTTAATTTTACTCTTTCTAACCCAATGTTTGAGATAGTTTCCTTGCTGTTCCCCTTGGTGGGGGTTCACTTGGGGAAAGTTCTTTGGAGTCCCAGCTTTTTATGAGAATCTCATTTTCATTCTCCACCTTTAGTGTGCTCTGGGCTTTCCCTTCTGCTCCCTGTACTTGGTGAAGTCATTATAATACAAAGTCAAGGTCTCCAGGTTTTGCCATAAATTTTCCAGGATGGATGCTGGTTTTGGCACTTTCAGAGTTCCTCGTTTCACTCTACTTTGAAGATTGGCATATATTTTACTTTTACACAAGCTTAATGTTCAAAAAT
Organism: Artibeus jamaicensis; assembly: GCF_021234435.1. NCBI lineage: Eukaryota > Metazoa > Chordata > Mammalia > Chiroptera > Phyllostomidae > Artibeus > Artibeus jamaicensis. The sequence goes on along the minus strand of NW_026521941.1, from coordinate 127,658 downwards.
ATTTTTAAAGGTTTCTCATCCAGTATTTGAGTTATTTTATTTTGGTGGGTTATTCAGGTTATCCAATCTGCCACAGTGCTTGAAAAAGAAATTTCCCATAATAGATGGTTTTCTCTTATAAACTCTTATTTTCTTAGCTTATGTCTTTTAGCCAAATGTGTTGCAGCCATAAATATTTAATGATTAAACATTTTTCATCATTAGTTGGGTGTTTTTTTGCAACACATTTGGCTAAAATGTGTCGCCACACATTTAAAAATTTAAAATTTCTTTTGATTTATTGTCAGCTTTCTTTCTCTTAACCCTATAATGTAAAATAGGCCATTGAAAAAAATGACCCTCTAAAAAGCTGTGCAGTCAGCCTGATTTGATTAGATGTTATGACAGTGATGTGGCTTAATTTTTTGGCTGCATAATCATCTCAAATTCTTTGCCTCTGGGTTGAGAACTTGGAGATCAAGGGTGAGTTATTGTCTTATTTACACATAAAGGGGAACACAGTTCTACACTTAGCTGAAAATATTTATGAGAGATATAATCTCTTAAAAAGCAGTTGGAGGTGTAAGGATTAGAAATACATCCAGAATGGCTACAAAGAGGTTATTTCAGTCAATTTAACAAAATCCAATGAAATAATTATGTTAGAGTGGAAGAGGGCTGCCTTTCCCCATATCTATGGAGGATTAGTCTGGGATCAGGAGATACACTTATGCCCACCCATGTACACACATTCACATACACTTCCATACACACATGAATTAAGTGGTTATAGTCATTGGCTATTTTTTTTAATTTTATATCTTTTTCCTATTCTCTGAGTAATTGTATTCATTAGAAAAGCATTGGAAAGTTGAGAAAAATCATGCTTAATGCTATTTCCTAGTAAAAACAATGGTAACATCTTGGTGCATTTCTTTATTTCCCATTTATTAAACATAGATCAGTTTATATAAGGCAATTAAACTCAATCCTGCTCTTCCCTCCCACTTGATAATTCTATATTAAGTATATCCTATGTTTTTAAATAGCATCTTAATCATGTCACAATATTTTTAGTGTGGGTGTTCACAATTTCCATAATGTCCACTCTTTAGACATTGAAGTTGTTGCAATTTTTCCAGTACTAACATGAATTGCTGTTGTTATACTTCTCTGTGTCCTCTGTCTTGGTTCTCAAAAAATAATTAAAGGTTGCTTTCAATTTCAAGTGTCAGTGAAGTCCCTCAGAGGCTAGAGTTCAGCTATCAATCTACTGTTACCCTAGCATTTTCCATGGGGTTTCTCACCTCCAACTCCTACACTCATCCTTGCCACAGCAAACTTTTCAAAAAATTTCTCCCAGACACATGTGGTATGTGATCCTCTTGGAGGGAGTTCTAATAAATTTTTTTTAATCTCATATTTCAGGTGCTATTTCCCTGTTGTGTACATGATACATTAATGCATGAGACACAAATTGGTGCCTTGTACAAGTGCTGAATTATTCTAGATCTGTCCTGTACATGAGCATCTGACACGTGGCTAGTTCAAGTTGAGATATTTTACAAATTTAAAATACATAATATATTTCACAGCCTTGGCACAATAAAATATAAATTATTGATAATATAGATTACATGTTAGGATGATAATATTTTGGATATACTGGATTAAATAAAGTATTTTATTAAATTAATTTAGTATTTTATATGTTTTTAATGTGGCTACTAGAACATTTAAAATTGCATATGTGACTTTGCATTTGTGGCTTGTATTGTATTTTTGTTTAAGAGTCCAGTTCAGAGCTTTGAGTTGGACCTGGGGCCCCACATCAACATCCCCTCTCTGGAAGGTACACCCACCCCTACTCTTGGCTCAAGCCTCCAGAATCCTAGGTAAGGGGAGCAACCTCTCAGCAGGTTTCTTCCTGTCCATTCTCTTTCAACATCCTATATCCCCATCACAGAACATGTGAAAAGAGAGGATTAGGTAATGGATGAGATAAATAATTTGGTTGTTTGGTTATGCTATTTTATTAATTATATAGTTTGTTCTGCATTAAGTTTTTTTAAAATATTTTATTTATTTATTTTTCGAGAGAGGGGAAGGGACAGAGAAAGAGTGGGAGAGAAATACCAATGTATGGTTGCCTCTAATGAGTCCCCTGCTGGGAATTGGCCTGCAACCCAGGCATGTGCCCTGACTGGGAATCGAACCGCGATACTCTGGTTCACAGGCCCATGCTCAATCCACTGAGCTATGCCAGCCAGGGCTGCATTAAGTTTTATGAGTGACAGATACTCCCAGGTGGAATAGATCTAGCAGTAAAGTGCTCACCATATGCTTTGTGGCTGTGGCTTTGATTGCAGGTTTGAGCCATTTTCTTCTCCTCCAATCTGGCTTCAATCACTCCTTTTGCAAAAGCCCCAAAGCTTCCTTGTGCCTGCTTTCAGAGATTCAGAACTGGGACTCCACAGACCTTGCCATTTAAGCTACTAGGCAGACAAAAAAAAAAAACAAAACAAAAAACTGGTGCATAGCTGAGCTCCCTGCTCTGAGCAGTTTGAGAGGAGAAGGCTAAAGCTGGCATATCTGGATTCAGGAGGAGCTTGAGATAACTGGGCTGTTTTCTTTAGACTCAGCAGTTTTCCAGGCCTTCCAGGTCAGTTCAGACTCCTAGACAACTCAAGGACTTGGACAGAAGTTGAGTTGATGAGTGATGGTTGACACACTCTCCTGGACCCTGCAGCAGCAGAGTGTCTGTGCTTCGGCCTTCACTGGGAGACAGCCCAGGGCAGCTCAGAGCCCCTTGGCTGGGAGCCAGCCTCTGGGTGTGGCTGCATGTGACTCTGGTTTTTTTACTGTTAAGACCAGGACTTTGAGGACAGCTGAAGTTACTAATTGCCCTGATCCACTTATAAAACTTGTCAAGCTCCTGTCTAACCAAAGGTCCTTCCTGCTTTCAGTTATTTTTGCAGAGAACCTCTGTTTTCACACAGTGATATTTCTAGCTGTGTTTATTTAGTTTCTTTTCCACTTAGGTCCTTCCCTTTGGGCTGTTAGAGGCAGTCTTACAGCTTGATGCCATTTGAGTGACTTCCAGGTATGTCTGGAAGGCGCCTGAAGATTCCCCTCTAAAGTGAGAACTTTCAGGCTGCTTAATTCCTAGGAACTGAAGTCTGGGAGAAGAGACAGATGTTGAGTATTCCCCACTCATGCATATAACAGATATGTGAGTTCCCCTTTGCTGTGGACTAAGCTCCAGGCTAGTATTGAGAACTCAGATGAATCAGGTGTAAATCCACCCCTGTAAATCCTTGCACCCTATGAAAAATGATGAATGCCACTAAAGAGCTACACATGGGGAATTCAGTCTGGGAATAAAGAGCTTTCAGGAATGAGAGAAAAGATCATGGACATTTCATGAAAGTGAAATTTGAGCTTGCATTGAAGGATGGATGTAACTTGCCTTTAGAGCAGTGTTTCTTAACCTGGGCACTATCAATCAGATAATTCTTCATTGTGGGGGCTGTTCTGTGCATTGTAGGATATTTAACAGCATCCCAGGCTTCTATTCACGAGATGTCAGTGGGACCTCATCAGTTGTTACAACCAAAGATGTATCTAAATATTGTGGAATATGCCTTAAAAGGAAAGATCATCCCAGTTGAAAACCACTACTATAAAGGGATAGGCAAAATAGTATTCCAGAAAGAGTAAAAAGCATGAGCAAAGGACAGGCCTTGCATGTACAGGAAGTGACTCAGTTTGCCTGGAATTAAGGGTATGTGAAGAGGATTCTTGTACAAAACAGTGGAAAGTTACAACATAAGCCCCAAAGAATGGTGTGTATATCTATTTTGTTCAATGATGGACCCCAGGAACCTGGAATAAAGTCTGCCATATAACTCGAGTGTTGGTTAATTAGAAGAGAGTCTAGGATCATTTCATAGAGAGTTAAACACTGAGTTGAGGACTATAGGTTTTATTGTAAGTAATAGGAAGACATTTGAATGTTTTGGAATAATAGATGAAAGCAACTCATTCTAGATACCAAGAGTATTAATCAAATAGCCATAAGTGAGGGAGACTGGAGAAGAGGATGACCTCTGAGGTAAGAAATGTGCCCAAAGGCTGTTGTAGGAGTCCAGGAGAGACATAACAGGAGCTTAGCCAGAGATAGCATGAGGAGGGAAATGAGGAGAAGTCGCACGTGACAACAAAGATTTGACTGTGGGTTAAAAAAAGAATGGCGATGCACAAAAGTAAGGAACCCAGGAAAACAAAGAAGGAATGTGGGAAATAATTTAATTATTTACATTTTATCTTTAAAGAATAATTAACACCAATCCTTATGAACTCTTCCAAAAATTCAAAAGAGCACTTCCAAACTCATTTTCTGAGGCCAGCATTACCCTGTTACTAAAGTCAGACAGGGCCACTACAAAATTACAGGCCAATATGCCTTATGAAAAGAGATGCAAAGATCTTCACCAAAATTCTAGCAAGTCAAATTCAACAGCTCACTAAAAATGTCATACACCACAATCAATTAGGATTTATGTCAAGGATGCAAGATGGTTCAACTTATGCAAACCAATTAACACATTATACCACATTAATTAGAATAAAGGATATAATCATATAGTCATCTCAATAGATTCAGTAAAAGAATTTGATGAAATTTAACACATTTTCATCATTAAAAGCTCTCAACAAATCAGCTATAAAAACATACATGATAAAGGTCATATATGACAGGACCACAGCAAACATCCTACTCAACAGCGTAAAGCTAAAGGCTTTTTCTTTGAGACCACTTATATTCAGTACAGTATTAGAAGGCCTAGACAGAGCAATTGAGCAAGAAAAGAGATAAAAGTTATTTAAAGAAGAAAGATAGTAGTTAAATTATCTGTTTTCAGATGATATGCTTTTATATGTAGAAAATCCTAAAGATGCTACCAAAAAACTGTTAGAAGTAAACACACACACACACACACACACATCACTAAAATTTCAGGATACAAAATCAACATATATAAATCATTTGCATTTCTATACAAAACAACTATCTAAAAGAGAAATTAAGAAATCAATTCCATTTACAATAGTATCAAAGACAATCAAATAATTAGGAATAAATTTAATCAAGAAGGTGCGAGACCTATACACTGAAAACTGTAAGATATTTAAAAAATTGAAAGAAAAAACACAAGTGAATGAAAATATATTCTGGGTTCTTGGACAAATTAGCATGGTTAAAATATCCATATTGTTCAAAGCAATCTAAAGATTCAGTGCAATCCCTATCAAAATTCCAAACGCTTTTCACAGAAATAGAAAAAAATAATCTTAAAATTCTTGTGGGACAATGAAAGACTGATTAGCCAAAGCAAGCTTTAGAATGAAGAGCAACACTGGAGACATCAAACTTCCTAATTTCAAACTATATTTCAAAGTTACAATAATCAAAATAGCATGGCACTGGCATAGACCAATGGAATAAAATAGAGATCCCAGAAATAAACCCATGCATATATGGTCACCTAATCTTTGAAATGGGAACCAAGAACACACAAAGCAGTAAGAATAGACTCTTAATTTAATGGTTTGGGAAAACTGGATATTCACCTACAAAAGAGTAAAACTGGACCACAGTCTTACACCATTCACGAAAATTAACTTGAAGTAGATTAATCACATAAATGTAAGACCTGAAACCATAAAACTCTTAGATGAAAACACAGGGGGAAATTTCTTTACATTGGTTTTTGCAATGATTTTTTGGATATGATATCAAAACCATAGGCAACAAAAGCAAAATTAAACAAGTTGGACTATGTCAAAATGATTTGCACAGCAAAGGATACAATAAAAAATGAAAAGGCAACTTAGGAAATGGGAGATAATATTTGCAAACTATATATCTGATATGTGATTAATTTGAAAATACATAAGGAACCCATACAACTAAATAGCAAAAATAACGAAACCCCAATTTTAAAGGACTTGAATAAATCTTTTTCCAAAGAAGATATACAAATGACCAACAGACACATAAGGAGATGCACAACATAACTAATCATCAGGGAAATGCAAATCAAAATCATAATGAACCATCACCTCATGTATATTAGAATGGCCATTATCAAAAAACAAGAGACAAGCCCTGGCAGGCTAGCTTGAGTGGTTGGAGCGTTATCGCAATGTGCCAAGCTTGTGGTTTAATCCCTGGTTGGGGCACAAGAGACAACCAATGAATGCATAAATAAGTGGAACAACAAAGTGATCTCTCTCTCTCTCTCATCAATAAAAAAGAGAGAGATAACAAGTGTTAGCAAGGGTGTGGAGAACAGGCAACCTTTGTGCACAGCTGGGGGAAATGTAAATTGCTACAGTCACCATGGAAAACAGTATGGAGGTTCCTCAAGTAGAACTAGCATATGATCCAGCAATCTGGGTATATATCAAAAGGGAATGGAATCAGTATCTCAAAAAGTTCTCTGCATATCCATGTTTACTGCAGCATTATTCATAACAGCCAATAGCCAAGATATTACAACACCCTAATTGTTAATTGTCAGATCAATGCATAAAGAAAATGTGGTATATGTATGTATGTGTGTGTGTATACATATATACATATATATACACACACACATACATACATACACACATATATGTGTATATATATAAATGTGGCATATGTATATATACACACAATAGAATATTACTCAGCCACAATAAGGAGAAAATCCTGCCATTTGCAACAACATGGATATTATGCTAAGTAAAATAAGCCAGATACAGAAAGACAAATACCGAATAGGATCACTTATATGTGGAATCTACAACAACAAAAAAAGTTGAGCTTATAGAAGCAGAGAGTAGAATGGTGGTTGCCAAGGATTTAGAGAGTAGAGGAAATGGGGAGAGGTTGGTCAAAGGGTATAAACTTCCAGTCATAAGTTCTGAGCATCTAATGTACAGCATGGTGGCTATAGTTATATCACTGTACATACACCTATATACCTCAAAATTGCTAAGAGTATAGATGCTAAGTGTTCTTACCACACATATACACACACACACACACAACCAAAGCAGGATGTGTGGTCTGTAGTAATCATTTCAAAATGTATATGTATATCAAATCATCACATTGTACATTTTAAATATATGCAGCTTTATTTGTCAATTTTACCTCAATAAAGTTGAAAATAGAGACTATCCCAGAAACAACTTTTAAAAGCATACATATGTGGTTTGCTACAATATAATATTAATATAAAATTGGCCTCAGAAATAAATATTTTAAATAATTCCCATAATGCAGAAGAATAAAGCTAAGCAAAGTAAGGCTAAGTGAATTGCACAATGTCTACATTAGAACCTGGACTTAGCATCAGGATCCATGTTCTTTATCTCCCTGCCTCTCAGGTACTCCTCACTGCAATGCCCCACTGTGCTGTCATCCCTTGGTGTCTGAATTATGTCTCACTCAACTTTTAGTCTCATGCAGTCAAGTACTATTATACTTGGCACATAAGGATTGAATAAATATTTTGTTAATTGAAAAAAAGATTTACGTTTGTAAGTGCTGAGTTTAAGGTCTGTAGGTATCCAGGTAGAGATAAACAGCTGACAGTTGGAAATGCAGTGGATAAGCTTAGGAGAAAACTTAAAAAGTGAGGAATATCGGTATCACTGGCACACAGATCACAGTCAGAGGAGACTGCTGAATTTGGGGCTAGAAAGGAAAAGGGCCAGTTAGAACCTCTTATGGTGCCCGCATCTATGGGTGTGTGTGGAGCCCAGTAATTATCCATTAGTATCCATTCTCACTTTCTTCCATAATAACCCACATTTTTAATTGGGCACAGACTTGTCCAAATAAAGACTACGTATCCAGCTTCCACTGTCACTAGGCATGGCCACAGAACCTAGTTTTGGCCAAGAGATTTAAGAATCAGTGTCATGTTATTGCTTTCATGAACCTAATAGACATTTGGCACATGCCATTTGTCCCATGTTTCATCCTGATTTCTGGAATTGTGATGTGAAGAGCAAGAGTTTTAGCAATGTCCTTGGGCCATGAGGATGGATGCTATACCGGAAGGATGGAGCAGTAGAGGCTAGCATGAGGCCAGGGCTCTAGATGATTTTGAGGATCCACTATACCAGCCCAGTGTTGCTGATTCCTAGAATTTAACATTAGGGAAAGATGAACTTCCATCTTGTTTAAGACACTGTTATGGTGGGTCTCTGTGCTTGCAGCCAAATATAATCCCAAATGACACAGCACAGGAAGAGCAGGCAGGGAAGAAGTGTCAGAGATTTTGAACAGGAGTGATGTAGTGTCACGGAAACCAATTAGAGAGGATGTGACTCACAGTGTGGAAGAGGATAAGGTCTGAGGACAAAGACACTATTTGATGGCTCTGAGGTCACTGGTGGTTTTAAATTAATATTCTCCCAATGTTACTGTAGACCAAACTACATGAAAAGCCTCCTTGCAGCATCTGCAAATACTCAAGACCTGCCAATTGAGCCACACCTTGGAATCTAGAAGGTACCTAAGTATTATGAGGAGAAAATAATATTTGCACACTCACCTCATCTGAATAGAATGTTTCAGTCTTCAGGGAAATAGCATCCACAGTCACTGTGGGAAAAGTTGTCCAGATAACTAAAGGAGGGTTTGGACATAGAGGGTGAAGAATGAATGAAGGGCAAGGGTTCTCCTTCACTCCCAACTTCCTTTTCACTTGGCATTCTAATTCCTCACATTCTGGCCTCTACCTCCTCTCTGGCCTTATTTTCTCATTTCCTCTCCCCACCGCAAGAGCCATCACTCTTCCCTGACACATCTTGGGCCCTCCCAGCTCTGTTCCTTGGCTCAGGTGACTCCCTTTCTAAATGTCCTCTCTTTCCCTGTCCCTGCCTCCAAAATGCTACCCTTAATAGAGAGTCATTAAATGCATCCTTTCTGGGATGCCTTCCCTGGTCACCTGGTAGAACACATCTTCTCATCTTCTCTGAATTCCAACAACACCTACTGTCTAATGTTCCCTTGAAAATTAGTAATTCTGTTTTGTGGTATTATTGTTATTACTATTATTTCCAGATGAACATTCAGGTTGGGCTTCTGGGCAGCCCTTAGGTATCTAGCAGATTGCCTTGGGCAAGTAAATACTACCCGATTACAGTGTCCTCTTCCATAGATATGCTCTCCTTTTCCTAAAGTGGAAAAGAAAGTACACTCATATGTGACAACAGCAAGTCCTGCATCCCCTGGTTATGATGTTTTCAGGGCTTCTCATCTTGAACTGTCAGGTTGACATACTACTAGGTGCAGAAAACTTAATTTATTGTCTTATATCAAAACCCTCACAATCTACAGTGGTTAGTAACTTATAAACTGTAGTAGATGATTATAAGCAAAATGAATGTAATTATTTAGTAGCAAGCTTTAAATAAACACATAAATATCACTGTTTTGCTTATTGAATTTTCTGACATGTTAGAATTGATCTGAGATCTCATCAAAATTTAAACTATAAACTAGCTTCTGAGGCCTTTAAATTCAGAAGGTGCAAACAAAGATAATAGAATGGTTAGCACCTTTGAGAAGCACAACTACTTGATGGAATAGTTAGTAGGTTATAGTTTGTCAGCCAAAAGGATGACAGCTTTATTCTCCCAAAGTTGCAGAGATTACCTCTAAGCAGCTCTTTCTTTGTCCCTGTGCCATTGTCAAAGGCTTTGGCTGAAGGGATGGGGGGGGGGGATAGGCCACAATTAGAATAGTAAGTAACCTCCTTCTATCTATCTATCTATCTATCTATCTATCTATCTATCTATCTATCTATCTATCTATCTATCTATCTATCTATCTATCTATCTATCTATCTATCATCTATCATCTTCAGAGAGAGAGAGATTTATTTTAGGAATTGGCTCACACCATTTTGGAGGCTGAGAAGGCCCACAGTCTTCTGTCTGCCAGCTGTAGAACCAGGAAAGCCCCTGGTTTAATTGTCAGAGCCTGAAAGTCTGTGAACTGACAGTGTAACCCCTAGTCCCATGTTAAAGGCCTGAGGATAAGGGGACAACTGGTATAAGTCTTAGAGTCCAAAGGCCTGTGAACCAGAGCTCTGAGGTCTGAGTGCAGGAGAAGTTAGATATCCCACCTCAAGAGGAGATTGAATTTTCCTTTCCTCTGAGTTTCTGTTCCAGTCAGGCCCTTGGTGAATTGGATGAGGCCCACCCACATTAGTGAGAGCAGATCTCTTTACCCAGTCTCATGATTAAAATGCTAATCTCTTCTAGAAATATTCTTAGAGGCACATCCAGAATATGTTTTACCAGCTATCTGAACATTTCCTAGTCTATCACAGTGACAGTCCCTAATCCCAGTTTAATTTCATTAGGGCTCATTTTAAACAACTTGATCAAGTTAGAGACATGGTCCTTCCTATACAACCCCAGCCTTCAGGGACTAGAGTAGGTTCACATTTAGTGATGGCAAGGGTGATGCAGACCAAGGAGGCCGTAATGGAGATTTGGGGACACTCCTTTAACTAGTATCAGTGTAACAACTTGCACTTAGCTACTGATCAGCAATGACTGTTCAGTTAGTGTCTTAAAAGGCAGTCCCTCCTCTTAAGATTGAAAGCTTGAAATTGAACTGGGCTAACCTCTTTCTTCTTTTAAACTGTTATATTCATTTCAAGTGTGTTATAAAAAGTTCCCGACTGATAATCTCACATTGTTATTGAAAGCTTTCTTGCTAAAGCAGGTTGGATCAGAAATTACTAATAATTCCATGTTGGGAGAACTGGACAGCTACATGCAAAAAAAAATGAAACTCGATCACCAACTTACACCATATACAAAAATAAACTCAAGATGGATAAAAGACTTAAATATAAGTTGTGACACCGTAAAAGTCCCAGAGAAGATCATAGGGAGGAAAATCTCAGATATTCCATGCAGCTATATATTCACCGATATGTGTCCTAGAGCAAGGGACATTAAGGAAAGAATAAACAAAAGGAACTTTGTCAAATTAAAAAGCTTCTGCATGACTAAAGAAAACATCAACAAAATGAAAAGGGAACCAAACTTATGGGAAAATATGTTTGCAAATGATACCTTGAACAAGGGTTTTATCTCTAAAATACATAAAAAACTCACAGGACTCCACACCAGGAAGACAAACAATCCAATTAAAAAATGGGCAAAGGACCTGAACAGACATTTCTCCAAGGAGGACATATAGAGGGCTCATAGACATATGAAAGGATGCTTGGCATCGCTAGCCATCAGAGAGATACAGATTAAGGCCACCATGCTACCACTTCACATCAGTGAGAATGGCCATCATAAACAAATCAACAAACAACAAATGTTAGAGAGGTTGTGAAGAAAAGGAAACCCTAGTACACTGCTGGTAGGAATGCAGACTGGTGCAGCCACTGTGGAGAGAAATTTCCTCAAAAAACTAAAAATGTAACTTCTTTTTTACCTGACAGTCCCACTGATGGGATTATATCCTAAGAATCCCGAAACACCAATTCAAAAGAATATACGCACCCCATCATTCATATCAGGATTATTTATAATAGTCAACTGCTGAAAACAGCCTAAATGCCCATCAGTAAATGAGTGGATCAAAAAACTGTGGTACATTTACACAATGGAATGAATACTATGCAGCAAAAAGAAAGAAGGAGCTACTACCCTTCTCAACAGCATGGATGGAACTGGAGAGCAATATGCTGAGTGAAATAAGCCAGGTGGTAAAAGACAAATACCATATGATCTCACCTGTAAGTGGAACCTAATCAGCATAAACAAACAAGAAAGCAAAATAGAACCAGAGACATGAAAAAAGGAACAAACTGACAGTAACCAGAGGTGAGAGGGGAGGAGGATAGAAGGGCAGGAGGATAGAATGGGGGAAAGAAGGGCAGGGTCAGGGAACATTTATAAAGGACCCGTGGACAATGAGGGATGGAGTTTGGAATTGAACGTGGAAGTTGGGTACAGCAGAGGAGAGTAATGAGGGAAAAAGGGAGACAATTGTAATTGAATAACAATAAAAAAGGGAAATCATTGATTATTCCTAAGGGACCAATTTTTGAACCAATGTAAGCGACATCTTCAGAGGGCAAATTGCTCTCTGGTTAAAAGAAAGGGAAATTATTCCTTTCTGAAAGGAAGAATAGTGTTAACCTAGAAATCACTGGATTTCCCAATAGCGCCAATGTAGAGGGATTGTGTTTCCCTTTTATTTTAAATCTGCATATAAAATGAAAACAATTTTTGCTTTGTAGCCTGTGGTTTTGGTGTCATACCCAAAAAACTTGGTGTCATATCATTGCTAACACCAATGTAAAGAGCTTTTCCCCTATGTTTTCCTCCAGGAGTTTTATGGTTTTAGATTTTACATTTAATGCTTTCATCTCGTCTGAGTTGTTTTTAGTGTATGGCAGAAGAATTCAATTATGTTCTTTTGCATATGGATATCTAGTGTTCCCAACATCATGTATGGAAGAGATCGTCTTTTCCCATTGTGTATTTTTGATGCCGTTGTCAAAGGTTAGTTGACTGTATAGGTGTGGGTTTACTCCTGGGCTCTCTCCTCTGTTTCACTGCATTGGCTCCATGTCTGTTTTTATGCCAGGACCATGCCATAACCTTGTGGTGCAGTTTGGTGTCAGGAAGTGTGGTACCTCCAGCTTTGCTCTTCTATCTCAAGATTTCTTTGGCTATTTGATGTCTTTTATGACTCCATACAATTTTAGGTTTGTTTTTTCTATTTCTGTGAAAAATATCATGGGAATTTTGATAAGAATTTTTTGATAATTATTTTTTATGGTTCTCATGTGATTTCCAAATATCCTGTAATTGAAATGATATGATTAATAACATGGATTCCAGAGCCTGCTAGATAGTCTGGGTTTTAATTCTGGCTCCAACATTTTCCAGCTTTGCTTTTTCATGTTTAAGTGCAGATAGTTTCAGTACCTACAAAAACTGCAGTTGGTTATAGTACCTACCTAATAAAGGCCTTTAGGAGGGTAGATAGAGTTAATACATGGAAAGCTCTTAGAACAAGGCCTGACCATGACAAGCACTGTATAAATGTCTACTGCTGCTGCTATTATTACTCATTATTGGAAGTGGGGAAGAAGGTCAATATCTAAGAATTATGACTTAGAATTATTAATAAAAGCAACTTAAAGAGCATGAACCCTGAATTTAGACACACCATGTTTCAAATTCAGTCTCTGTCACTAGCTTTGTGAACTTAAGCAAGAAATTTTATATCTTTAAGTGTCAGATTCTTGTCTATAAAACAGGAGTGATACTAGTAAACACACTGTAGGGTTGTCAGAGTTAAGTAAGTTAATGTTTGAAAAATGCTTAGCCTAGTCCCAGCATATAGCAAACACTCAAAAATATTAACTGTGTCTCTTTACTATTACTATTACTATTACTATTACTATTACTATTACTATTACTATTATTACTATGTCATCATTACTATTGTTCTACCTTCTTTAAAGAATACTTTCAGTGCTGTACTATTAATTTAAATTTAGTAATTTTGGTTCTTTTCGAATACTTATACTTGTTTCAATAAATTATTGTTTTTATAACATAAAAATGAAAGATATAATTGAGAGAAAATAAGATACTCTCTTTTTTTCTCACTTAAATATACTCAGAGGAAACCCCATAATTCAAATCAGAAGCCATGAACAAAGCCCCATATTTTGCTTGTTGGCAGCTTTCCTAATTTTTAGAGTAACAAAAAGAAAATATACATCTCTAAAGCACCAATCTCACAAACCTTACCTATCAAATAATGGCAAATGCCACATGCAGTTAAAGGAAACAGTGGACTTATAGAAACTCGGATAATTCAGGGAGAGCCATCATTTTTCTTTGCAAATGCAGGAAATAATCTTTTTCTAAAATATGTTTTGGAAAAACTCAAAAGAAATACAAAAACCAAGGATGCTTTTACATTTTTATTTTATAAAGTGACATAATAGAAGTGAATGCCTAGGACCATGGCAGCGTAAGGTTCTCTAAATAAAGCAGCACTGACTGAATGACAGAGAAAATGGATTATCCTGAAAGATGGAAAATTCAAGGCTGCAGGCTTGTGTGCCCCACTCTTCAAAAACCAGGTCTGAAATAAGATGAGCTATGACCGATGTTAGAAGGTCTGAACACCAGAACCTCAGCTGGAAAAATTTTTTAAAAAAGATGTATAAATTACTTAACATTAGGGGTTAGCAAATCACAGTCCAAAGGCCAAATCTGGCCTGCCTTCTTTTTTTGTAAGTAAAGTCTTTTTGGAACATGTCATCCATGTACTTAGGTATTGTCAATGGCTACTTTCATGTAACAGCAGCAACGCTGACTAATTGTGACAGAGATTGTATGGCCCACAAAGCATAAAGTATTTACTTTTTGGCCCTTTACAGAAAAAGTTGGTCTAATCCTGGTCTAGGTGAAAAGTAACCAACTATGTTCAATTAAAGAACCATAAAAGAGATTAAAAGCAAATATGAAATAGAGAAAATATTTGCAACATTTGCAATAAATAATGGGTGAGTAGCTTTAAATAGCTATAAAATATAACAGCTATAAAATGTAATATATAAAAATATATTAATAACCATCAATGTGAAAAACATAAATGATACCAACAGAAAAAAAGGCAAAGGTGACAACTACCAATTCAGTAATGAAGAACTATGATCTTATGATAAAATAGATAATAATCCAGGAAATATAAATGAAGTGATCAAATCATTTTGCCAGTAAAATGGTCATTTTTTCCCTTTTTTAAAAGATAATACTCATGGTTGATGAAGTTATGGGTAAAAGGGGTGCTTTTACCCATATGCTTCTCATATGCTTCTAGTGAGAGTTTAAAGTAAACTGTCTAGAAGGAACTCACAATCAGCAGCAAAATCTTTAAAATTATATTTTTTATTTGACCTAGAAAATTCATTTCTGGTAATGTTTTCTTAGGAAATAATTAAACAAGGCATAATTATATGGGCTCAAAGGTATTCATAGGAGCAAATTCAGAAGCAATCTAACTGAATAAAACAGAAATGGGTAAATGAATTAGAGGACATACTCAATATACTACTCCATAGGCATTAAAAATTGTAAGTTAGTGTTATGTTTATTGATATGGAATGAGGTTTCCAGTTTAGGAAAAAAATACAGTAGAACCAACTAGAAGGGCAGAAACTCAAGTTTTAAGCTTACGAGATGAGCAAGATGAGGCTTAGTAACACCCTGCCACGCGAGGTGATCTGGTAAAGTCTCCTAGTTCAGGCTCCTCACTGCAAATGCTGAGAGGAAGTGACTTGACCAAGGTCACACAACCAATTATACAGATGACAGTCTGAGTCTGCTGTGAAAAAAGTCCTTTTTTTTGGCCCCCGTCATACCCTGGACAGAGACATCTGGATGCTTCCTGGAAAACGTTTTAGTAGTACTTTTCCTAGTGTGTTCTAAGCATGTTCCCTGTAACCGACTTTACCCTAAGTCATTCTGCTTTGTATTTAAGTTATTGAATATTTATATACACTCTATTTTGAGCTCTTTGAGAACAGAGAACTTTTAATATTTAATTCCTGTGCTTCTTAGATTTAAATAGTACTTTAAATATAGTTGATGTTCAAATTCTTCAAGAACATTTGTTGTTTCCGTTGCATTGGGTTGGTTTACCTTCCCCCATGGGCTCATCTGAGACCCAGTCACCTGGGTTTGAGCAGTTGCTTTGCAATTTACTAGCTGTGTGACTTTGAATGAGCTATTTAGCCTCTCAGTGCCTCAGTTTCCTTATCTGGATAATGGGGATAAAATTATACCTACTCTACAGGGTTGTTATGAAAGTTAAGTGGGTTATGTTATGCTTGTAAAACACTTAGAACAGACTATCTAGCACATAGTAAGCACTATATGTGTTCATTTAAAAAAACTAGCAAATCTTAGGAAAGCTCTGATTTGCTATGTATATGGCAGGGTTTATATGAGGGGGAATATACTCACATAAATATGTGAGATGCCCAAATTCTGGTTTCTTAATGTATTTGAAGAAAAGTTGTGGGAAAAATAAACAGATTTATTTTTGAAACACAAAATCAAAGCAAGGAAACTTAGTATCCTAAGTATAGAATTATAAGAAAATGTTTATTTAAGCACTTGTTTGCCTCTACATCTTTGTTTCTTTGGTAAGCTGACTGAAATAAAAACCCAATAAAAACATCCATCTTTTTTATGAGGAAAGGGTTGGTTCTGAAGTAAGGATTACCTTGCTTTTTTATCAATGTCATGGGTGTATCATTTAAAATTACAATCAGCGGCACATGATAAAAACTTAATTGTAGTGACTTAACCAAACAGGGACTTGTTTTTTTCCAAAACAACAAGAAGTCCCGAGACAGGCAGTGCAAGGTTAGCACAGCTGTTCCACACGACTGTCAGGGATTCTCCTGTTCTGCTCATGACATGGTTGCTGGGTCTAAATGTATCACTGTTTGCATTTTAGCAGAGAAGAAAGAGAAAGGGGGAATGGCAGAAGAGTAACACCCGCTGAGTCTTCTCCTTTAAAAAGCTCCTTTGGCCCTGGTTGGTGTGGGTCAGTTGGTTGGAGTGTCGTTCATAAACCTAAATGTCGCAGGTTTGATTCCTCATCAGGACACATGCCTAGGTTGTGGATTCTACCTCTGGTGCAGGTAGGTACGATCCTCCATCTGGGCACATGTAGGAGGCAGCCAATCAATGTTTCTTTCTCGCATCCATGTTTCTCTCTCTCTTCCCTTCCCCTTCTCTCTAAAATCAGTAAGTGTGCCTTCGGAGTAGGACTAATAAAAAATAAGAAGAAAAAAAGAAAACAAAAACAAAACAAATAATAATAATAATAAAGCTTCTTCGGAAACCAAGTTTAAGTACATCTTATTGGCCAGAACTGGGGTCACATGAGCCATTCTCTGTAAATAAGCGTGGGGAGTTATGTACTTTTGTTGGTCACATCAACCCTTAAACTTGGGTTCTGTTAGTCAGAAAGAAAAGAAGAATGAATGTTGGATATCATTGGGGCCTTAGCGGAATATTCTGAACACTTCAATAAGCAACTGAGTAGAAATTAGTGCCATCCACTGAGATTGGGAGAACTGAGGGGAAAAAACAGTTTCTTTGGGAGACATGAGGAATGTGGTTTGGATGCGCTAAGTTAGAAGTGTTTATTAGACATCCAAATAGAGATGTCAAGTCTGCTGTTGGATATAGAAGTTTGGAGCTCAGTGGAGCAGTCAGGTTGGGCATTTAAATATGAAATTGTCAACATATAAATTATTTTTATTTTTCCCCCATAAAGATCTTGAGGTCTTATAAGGTCTATTTTTCCTGTAAAAAGCATAAGATCCCATGAGGTCATCAGCTCAAAGTACAGAAACATAGAGGAGATTTGAGGAGAGAGAAGATATGAGGAGAATGTGAAAGCAAACTTACTTGGGTAGTTGGAATGCTGGGGATGTGAGCATGTTTTACCATTGGTGGTCCTTACCTTGTGCAAACAGTCAGCCAAATTCTGTGATTTTTCTTGAGGAATGTTTGGTTGCTTGGATGGAATCACACAAAAATAGATTCAACCAGGCTTGGATTTTTCCTAAAGAGTATGACAAAAGAACAAGGGAACTGAAAGTATTTACAAGTCGGTGTTTATAAGATGGACATTGGAAAAAAAGGTGTGGTTCATGGACTGGCAGTCTTGATAAGGTGAAAAATTATGTTGGAGGATTACTCTAGAACAACATACTTGAAGAATAATGGGTGGCAGTCAGATTATGGGTTGCTTGAAAAGGGAATTCAGATGTGTAAGTATTAGTGAAAACAAGATATAGAATTGTCGATTTAATTCAAGATAGGGATACAAAGGAGTCAAGGGAGATTATGCAAGTAATTTAAGTGATTAATTATGGAGCTCGGTGGGATGGGGAAGAAAAGAAAATCTCAAGAGAGTGATAAGTTAGGTAATGTGTAAGAGTCCCTGCCCTTGAGGAATGGACTTCAAACTTTTTGGGTTGCTCACATCCTAGAGTCTTTAAAAAAAATCCTCACTGGAGGATATATATTTTTATTTTAGAGAGCAAGAAGAGAGGGGTGGGGAGAGAGAAACATTGATCATATGTGCCCCAGCCAGGAATCAAATTCAAAACATAGGTATGTGCCCTGATCAGGGATCGAACATGCAATAGTTGGTGTGTAGGACGATGCTCCAACCAACTGAGACACCTGGCCAGAGCACCCTAGATGGTTGTTTTTAAGAGACCAGGCATTTGCTCTAACATTTCTGAGTTAACACCTAAACATTTTCATCTTGAGTTCAGATATTACCAAAGAATGTAATTTCCAGCATATTGTAAACATTGGCATATAAAATGGTTACATTTCTGATTTAAACATGTCCAATCTAAATGCCACACAGTCTTGATAGCCACCAGCTGTTCTTTAACAAAGGGATTTTTTTCAACATTCTTTTTCCATTTTCTTCCCAATTTTCCTAAAGAATATTATCCCATTTTAGATTTTTGTGCTTGAAAGTCTTTTATTGTTGACCCCATTTTATTTCCTCATAACAAAAATATTTATCTAAATCAATAACATTTTAAAGTATTTCTTATGAACATTAAACATAGAATATTAACCTATTGTCCTGGGTTGAGTTACCACTGCACTTAATGCACCATTGTTTAAACTACACACATGCCCATGCCTTTCTCTGCTATAGTGGGAGAAGGACAATTGGGAACGATGAGGTGAAAAGAAGAGCTAGTGAGCCACAGGCTCATTCCTTCAGAAAGAAACCAGTTTCAGAAACAAGTACTAGGGGAGATGAAATGATCAGTCCTTTTTTTCTACTGCTGCATAGTAAAACTACGCATCCACACCCCTACCGTGGCCTTATGGTGGAGTGCACTTCCCTCTCATGCCTTGGGCTTGGCCTAGTGACTTCTGCTAGTGGACATAATATGAGCAGAGGCTTGAAATGTTCCTGTGAGGTTTGTTTTGGCCTTTAGTGCTTCTGTCCTTGCCATGAGAAGACCATGTTCTGAACAGCAGGTACCCTTCAAATAAGCCCCAAATAAGACATGGAATTGAGATGGCTCACCCAGGGCCTGTCGCACAATAACGTGGGCATCAGGAATCAATATCCCCCTTTCCCCCAGCTCATAACTTCAACACATGCTGTTTGGACAAACCCCACCCTCTGCCCAAATAGCAACCTCCATGCTAAGATACACTCAGTACCTGGATTGGAAGTGAACAAGAAGTCCTAACCCATTGTCCCAACATGCCATGACACTGTCAGTCTACAGGAGGGATAGCTACCACCTTGCCCCACCCAGAGACAATGAAGGGTATGTGCCTTACTTGGACCCTCTGGGTGCCATGTCTAGCCCCCCCTTGGGAAGCACAGGGCGGTACTGGATGCTGGGCAGAGGCAGGGAGCATCTGGCTGAGTAACTATCCTGGAGTGCAGAGAGGTGGCAGGAGGCAGCACCATGTGTGAGTAGAGGCTCTCAGCCCCTGGTGTGTACTCCATTGAACTATCATGCTTCACTCCCCAAACACAAATGTTTCAGGGTCATCTCACAGCATTAAAGCCTAAGTGCAGGGTCCTACTGAGTGTAAGGCTCTGTGACACCACTGATTATACAAAATGAAGCCAGCTCTGGCCCAGCAAACAGTAGCCCTGCAATCTAAATAGGAACACTCTACCTGACCCCTGGTGGCTGTGAGAATAAGCAGTTTTTATTTTAAGCCACAACCTTTTGGGGTGGTTTATTTATCATGGTATTAACTGAATGATACAAGTTATGTTCTTATGGGAAGTTCCAGATCTAAAATCAAGTTGGCCTAAAACTGCTTGAGTCCATTTACCCCTTGGAAGGTCTCTGTGTACCCCTGTGTACCCCATAGCTCAGTTTGAGGTCTATTGGCCTAGAGGTCAAAGGTTACATGGAGTGGAAAGGAGTGTGTGAAACAACTAAAAGGGGAGAGAGCTGTGGCCAGCAAGTGGGATCCTGGAGCTGGTGCTGTCACTGGTGGAGCAAGTCTGGGGATGCTGTATTAGAGGTAGACAGTGTGAACTGGAGAGTTAAGATGAGAGGGCATTGCTGAGCCAGTGGTACTGTGTGTCCAAGCAATCTTGAGGTCATCCATGAGGTGAAGTGTCACATAGAAGTGATGCACAAGGGCCTGTAGTCAGGTAAGCAGCCTGCATTGGCGTCCTGCCCAGCCCCTCACATGACAGCAAGCATGTGACTTCTCTGCCAGCTTTCATTTCCTTATCCGTACACTGGGGATGTAACAGCACCTAGTGTTGTTCTGAGAATTCCACAGATAATCTACAAAAAGTAAAGAGCTTGTCATTTAGAAAGCACTCAATAAATATTAGCTATGTATTATTATACAAGACGATGACAGTTAGGAACCTGTATTAGTTACCTTGTGGCCTTTGAAACAAATGACCACAAACCAGGTGATTTCACACAACAAACACTTATTCTTTCACAGTTTTGGAGGCTGCAAGTCCAAAATTAAGGAGTCAGCAGGGCTGCCCTTCCTCCAGGTGCTCTAAGGAAGATTCCATTCCCTGTCTGTTTCACCTTCTGGTAGGCTGCCAATATTCTTTGCATTATGGCCACATCATTCCAATCTCTGTCTCTATGGTCACATGGCCTCCTCCTTTTCTATCTGTCTGTGCCCCATATGTTTAGTTTTTTTAATTGATTTTTAGAGAGAGAGAGAGAAACATCAATTTGTTGTTCCACTTACATATACATTCATTGGTTGATTCTTGTATGTGCCCTGACTAGGGATCAAACCTGCAACCTTAGCATATTGGTATAACATTCTAACCAACTGAGCTATCCAGGCAGGGCCAGATGTTTCTTATTAGTAAACTTGTCGTTGGATTTGGGGGCCCACCAAGATGATCTCCTCATATCAAGTTCCTTAACTTAATTGTAGCTGCACAAATGCTTTTTTCAGGTAAGGTCACATTCCAAGGTTTAGTACATAAACATACCTTTTGGGGGGCCACCATTCAGCCCATGGGTGTGCCCAAGTCTACAATAAATGTGTTAGAAGCACCAATTACCAAGGAAAGGCAGAGGTGGCAGAGGCAGATTACATGGGCCTGTAAGAAGAAGGTTTTGATACCAACATGGTACCAGGAGGATAAGAGACGGGCCACAGGATGAGGTTGCCTGATGCAGTGTTAAACAAGCTAGTGGCACAGGACAGATCTCCCTACCCCTGGGTGGAGACATGGCAGGGGGAGGTTCAGACCTGCCAATCTTGCCTGAAAAAGGATGGGATTATGTGGGAAGCTGGATGCTTCTGAAGCACATGGTATTATGGGCTGGAAGATTTAACTGGAGGAAGGACAGAGACTCTGCCTTTTTTCTCTTCCCTGGAGATCTGATTGGATGATTGTTCTACACCCACCTGCATTTCCCTAAGGGTGGTATTTTTAAATGGGTGAAGCAACTCTGGGCATAGCCTAAGATTGATCTGGCCTAACGGAGGGTGGCAGGGTTATTTTTCTTTGGGTGTTTTAAGAAGAATGGGCTCTGAGGAGAAGCCTGCCAATTCTTCCAAAATTGTGTAGCTTTTAAATAAAAGACTCCTTTCCTTTTTCACCAAACCTCTGCCTCCAGAATTTTCCTGTGGACAGTGGACAACAAGACCACACTTGCTGTTCAGTAACAGTTTCATAATGATTGATGAATAACAGTGGAAGAATCTGGCTTCACCTCCCAGCCACACAGGGTGTAGACAAATCTACACTTGGAAGCAGAGGGTTACAAGGGAGATACTGCTCATGGGAAAGTCAGGCTTCAGCAGGGTTAGAAAATGCAGGAGAGCAGCCCAAAGCAACTAAAAACATATCAGATTGTTGACTGAGAACAGTATGCCATGTTCAGAAGATGGCTATAGAGAAGCAGAAACACTTTCAACCAAATAGAGTCAGGGAATGTGTGTCAAGGCTGGAAGGCTGAAGTCTTGGACTAATAGCCAGAACCCCCCACCAACCTCTGCCAAGGTCCCCTTCCACTTTCCACTTCCCTCAACACTCCTGGTCTTTCACTTTGAGCTCTCCAAACCAAGCTTATGAAGCTTTGTATGACCTCAAGTCCTCATCAGTATAGAGTTGGCTTGTTTTGGTGTCTGGGAAGTGGCTGAACTTTTACTGGTTTTATTGTTCTCATCTGGAATATCATTATGCAATCCTTACAAGTAACAGTAGGGATTTCTTTTCATTGTAGATACCACATCTATATTAATGTAATTAAATATATCTCCTCGGCTCTTTGTGCTCTTATCTCATAGGAAGCATTGTACTAATAGAAGAATTTAAATCAACCCTGAAGGGAATGATTAAGGTTTGCTATCAATTATCTGTGAGTTATCACACATTATTTGCATATGTAATGCCACCCTAGGAATACTCTGACTTCTCCCTCTTTGAATTAATATCTGGAAAGAAGGGAATAATTCAACTGTTCTAGGAAGGGAAATCTGCAAAGCCCCAATGTCAGTAGTTGGTTTTAAGTTTTGAAGAGAAGTTATTGAAGCACACCAATAGATAAAGAAAGAGGAGTGGAGAGGACATTTCAAGGGAGGAAAACAGTGTATAAAATTAATTTTAACCCTTTTATGGGGTATGCCATTGACTTCTTTAAATTTTAGATGAGAACTTTGGAGTCTTAACCCTAGACAGACTCACATAAGCACAAACATAAAATTCCATATGCATCCTGGCAGGGTACTTGATCTCCTTGAAGCTCACCCACAGTCTCCCAGGCATGGATCCAAAGAGGTCAGTTAAGGTCCTCTGGAGCATGGCAGGCTCAGAGAACACTAGGAACACCACCTCCACTGGAGCTGATGATTAAGATAGAAGAAGAGAAAATGAGATTGGAATGCTAAGTAGTGAGGCTCGAATGGCAAGGTTCAGGGAACACAACTGTGTCTCTGTGGGCACAGGGCTGTCAATTGTTTGGGGCAGGAGTCCCAGGCCTTGGACAAGTCATCTTTCTGGACTCTCATGGCTTCATCTGTAAAATGGGGGTGTTCTCAGAGTCAGCATGAGAACAAAGTGAGATAGCATCTGTGAGGGTGTTTGTAAGCCTTTCAAGTTATAATGTATAATAAAATGGAGAATTACAAAGATGAACCAGGTTACAACATGATGGTTATATTCAATTACAGCCCTCAATGATGGGGCAGGGAAAATTTAATGTGGCAGGGAACTATTAGTAAGGGCAAGAGAATAAGAAAAGTCAAAGCGAGGGGAATTAACTTAGTATTTTTGAAGTAAGTAGTAGTACTTCCAGGTAGATTATTAACTTTAGTGTGAATGGAAAGGTCTTGAATGAGATTGGAAAAAAGAAATGTTAATCCTAAAAGTCCTGAATTTTTCCAGAAGTCTTTCTTCCCAAACCAGATGTTAGATAAATTAGATTCTCTATGAATTACAGAATATTAAAATTTATAACCAAACCAAATTGATGTCTTATGCTTGGAACCAATACACTTGTGCATCTATTGGGAATAACATAGATTATCTTAACTACTGACTCATGAAAAAGGTTTTGGCAAATGGTCTCAGACAAGGAATCAAGCCAGAAACAGAATTTGTCATACCAGATGGGATGACTCACCCTTTGGACTGAAAAACTCACCTGTCTTTTTGTGGAAACTGCCTAGTGGTCTATTAAATGGAGCAGGAACATTTGTTATATATCAATGGATGATTTTTGATTATCTAATGAGGATAAACTTCTGGGACACTTTGGTTTGGTGCTAAATGTTATCTAAAGCTGGTCTTTTAGAGAAACTTAATAAAAACTCATTTGGACATCCAAAGGTCAGCTCTTTGGAAGAGGAGATGTGAAACTGGCCCATAGTCACTTTGGGAGAGAGAAGACATTATTAGAGGTTGAGGACCTACCACACATAAGAGACAAGTGAGGTCATCTACTCTAAAGGGGGACGCAGTGGGACCTTGGCATCTTAACACCAAAAAGTAACTCCTTGAAAAGTTAGTTGGAGTCAAAGTTGTGCAAGTTGCTCTTTCCCTGACTAGGGCTGTCTTATCCTCATCATTTAAAGTTCAGCCAAAATGTCGCCTTCCTATCTGAGTAGCTTCCCTGCCCCCAACCCTGTCTCCAGAATTTCTGCCATATTACCCTGTTACTTCCTCTCTCAATTCCATACTGAGTTACCTGATTAGGGCCTTCCTCCGTCCCACAAAGGATCCTGTCTGTCTTGCTCCCTGCTGTATTTCCCAGCCCAAAGCACATGACTGATTAATATTTATTGAACGGATAAATTTGTGGAGCTTTTCAAACATTTAAACAGACCCTGATTTACTGGTTAATTCTTGGAGCCCCAGGCCTTTTATATTCTTTGTTCTGACAAGTCTTTTGGATTCTATACCTATAAGATATCTCCCTGTTTCTGCTGCTGCCATCCTAATTAAGACTTTCCTCATATTTGGACCATTACGATAACCTCTGAAATGTGCTGCCTGCCTTCCACCACTCCAGTCTCCATCCACTCCAGGTTGTTCTGTGCAGTCTCCATCCACTCCAGGTTGTTCTGTGATCCCTGCTGGGTCATTTTCCCATGTTCTATTCAAAGAACAAGCCATCAGTCTGACTTTCAAGTTCCCTCAACTCTGTTCCTGGTTCTCATCTTCTTTATACTCCCCTTTGAAGCAGACAAGTCAAAGTACTCCTCCCCTTTCCGCACAGAGCCTACAGTTTCCTACCTCCAAGCCTCTGCTTAAGTGATTGTCTTGACTTGACCAAATATTAGCTAGCTTTTAAGACTCATCTCTAACATTCTCTCTTTCAAGGAGCTTTCCCTGATTCCACTAAACTGAAAGTAATCCCTGCTTCTTTCAACTTTTCTAACAACTTTATTTGTTCCTTTCTTAAAGTGTGAAACACTATATAAATGTCTGGCTTCCTCCACTAGACCATGAACTAGTTGAGTGTAGACTAAACCTTATTCACCCTTGTTTTCTATAAAGCACTTAACACAAAGCCTTGCTCATAGGAGATGCTCAGTGAGAGTCATAGAATGAAGGACTGTGTGTGTTATTGTTTGGGTTCAGTTTTATTTTAAGGCCAGGAGAATGCAAAACATCCTGGAATATATTAGTTACGATTTTTTGCCAGGGGGGAAGAAGTTTGTCTCCTGCTTGAAGACTTGCTTGGTGATGGATTGTGGTTTGGAGAGTAAAAACAATCACACAGAACTTTATAATTTGCAACAGACTTTACTTCATCTGCTCCCATGAGCTTGTTGGTGTGTCTCTCCAGTTTGTGGCTGAGGAAACTGGGACTCAGAGAGGAGAAACAGCTAATATATGATAGGATTACTACTTGGGTCTTGTGATTGCAGATGCATGTTCTCTTCTTTCTTCACTGCTGTCCTCCACTCTCATCATGAGGTGGGTGGAGACTGTGATAAAGTCTTACTGTATATTAAAGAGATGGCCCAGAAACTCCATTCTTTCCAATGAACATTTATCCTGGGTGAGGACGTATGAAGAGAGATGAACTAAGTTTTCAATTCAAGAAGTTGAGATAAGAAACAATTTGAAAATCAGTAGAGTTCTATTAGACCTGGGTTATCCAACCTGCAGCCTGCAGGCCACATGCAGCCCAGGATGGCTGTGAATGCCGCCCAACACAAAATCGTAAATTTACTTGAAACATGAAATTTTTTTGTGATTACATGTTGCAGTGTATTTAATGTGTGACCCAAGACAATTCTTCTTCCACTGTGGCCCAGAGACACCAAAATGTTGGACATCCCTTGATTAGACAGTGATTGAGACATTTTATGAATTAAATGGAAAGGATTCTTTTCTGTAAACAATGAGCTGGTCAAGCCTAGACATCTGTGTGCCTGATCCCTCATGTCTCCTAGAATACGAAAGGCAGCAAGACATAAGAGAAAGAGTTCAAGCATTAGACCTAGAGGGGCCTGGGCTCAAACTCCACCTCGGCTTATCACTCCAGGATGCCTGGCTTTGAGAAAATTACTGCCTGAGCCCACATTTCCTTATCTATAAATGAAATAGTTGTCACACTCATGTCTCAGACGCTATGAATTTATTGTCACAATCAATTCTGCCCCAGACTCTGAGAAATATTATTTGTTTTTACTAATTTTTACTTCTTTCTTATTCTATAGACAAGGGAATGGGTTTAGAGTGGTTAAAAGTCAGGAGCAAGAGGTTGTCTAGGTGATATACCCCAGTGCACTCACTGATTATCCAGTGTACCAGTTTCCATCTACATAAGATGAGATAGAAAACACATCCCAGCATGGTTCATGTAATGGTCAGTTAAGAATATGTGTTTGAAGTGTCAAGATGATATTAATTAGATTCCTTCTTATTTCTTTTAATAAATGTTTATGAATAAATAAGACTACCGTGAGATCTGTATTTCTTTAAATCATAGTTCAATTATAAACCCTTTGTTTAATGGTGATGATTACTCAATCAAAAAGCTGATATTATTCTCAGCTTTTTCAAGTAAAGATGTTGCTGGGGAAAGCTCAGCATTAGAAGGGCAGAGCCAAGCACTGCCCTTCACCAACTGGCAGCACATCCCACTGGCTGGAAAGGCCCTTAGAAGCAGGGAAGAGTCTTTTAGCTCATTTTAAGGTTTGATGGGAATAACAGAAGTTAATCAGAGGGAAACAAAACCTGGAAAGAAAAATACTTTACAAGAATTATTGATAGGTCTCAAAAGGCTCAAAAATGTATTTAACACATGATTTTATTAGACTTTCTTACCTTTCCTAGTGATCATTCTAGCTTCATTGACCTGCTAGTAGCAGGACATTTGTCCCCTGAAGGGGAAGGACTTTGAGGACCTGAAAGAAGGCAGAGTCACAAGATGGACAAGACCAAGACTCAGCCCAGATTTTGAGTCTTTGCTCTGCCTCTTGTTGGCTGTGTGACATTCAGCCAAAGCCTGTACACTCTTGTGACTCTGTGGCAGAGATTGCTAGTTCTTCCTCAAGTCATTTTCCTTCCCCTTGGTGCATTCTGGCCAATGGGACAAACATGGAAGACACAGAAAGCATGTCCAGACCTGGTCTATTAAAACCTCCATGAACTCCTACACTCTCTCTCTTTCCTTACTTGCTGGTGAAGAGGAGAAGGCTCTGAGCACCTAGAAAAGGTCAGAGCCACAGATGGAAAGGAACTGGGTCTGAAAATGCTACATGAGAGGCCACAGTAGAAGAAGTGGTCTATGGATGTGACGAGGAAGTAAGCCACTTGTGTTATGTTGAGCCACTGATAAATTTGTTGTCACATCTAGTGTTACCTTTACTGATTCAGATTCATTTTCCTTGTTGTCACCATGGGGGTAATTATGGTCTTACCTCAGCTGTCAAAAGAAATAATGTATAGTCATGCATAACTTAACAATGTGACTGCTTTCTCAGAAATGCATCATTAGGCAATTTTGTCATTGTGCTAACATGATAGAGTGCACTTACACAAATGTAGATGGTAGAGCCTACTACACACCTAGGCTCTATGGTACAGCATATCACTCCTAGGCAACAAACCTGTATAGCATGTTACTGTACCAAATACTGAAGGCAATTGTAACACAATGGTAAGTATTTATATATCTAAATATAGAAAAGATACAGTAAAAGTACACTATAAAAGATAAAAATGGTACATCTGTATAGGGCACTTACCACGAATGGAGACTACAGGACAGGAAGCTGCTCTGGGTGAGTCAGTGAGTGAGTGGTGAGTGAATGTGAAGGCCTCGGACACTACCGGACACTAATGTAGATCTTATAAACACAGTACACTTAGGTTACTCTACATTTATTTCAATTTTTTCTTCAATAATAAATTAAGCTTAGCTAACTGTAGCTTTTCTTTATAAAGTTAAAAAAATGTATAACACACAAAAAATACAGTAAGTAATGCCTTGTGATACAGACCTTATGCCAGCTACAATGTCACTAAGCAATGGGAATTTTTCAGCTCCATCATAATCTTATGGGATCATCATTGTATTGTGTATGTGGTCTGCCATTGACCACAACGTTATTATGCAGCTCATGGCTGTACAGGAGATCACTGCAGAAACTCTAAAAGCCCTCATGATCACTCTCAACAAGTCTATTCACAGACTAATGATGCCCAACCAGATCCATAGTTTTCCTGTCCCAGGTCAATATTAGGCCAGGCTCTCCCTAACAGAAGGAGTCCTGAACCACAAGCCACCACCTCAAGCCCTGTCATGGGCACTGCTGATGTCCAAGATGATATCGTACCACACTCTTTTCTTCTTCCTAGTGGATGATGTGAGCAGGTCGTGAGATAAAGTAGCTCTTCCCACTCATCCCCTGTGGTGCCTCCAAGTCTATGTTGAAATTCTATTTTGCTACCTGGAATTCCACCCTTCACACTCTCCTCCAAAAAAATTGCATACTTAGTGTGGAAAATTTAGAATAAAAATATCCACCCACTAAAGATGATCATTATTAATATCATGGCATATTTCTTTCTTTTTTAAAAGATTTTATTTATTTATCTTTAGAGGGGAAGGGAAGGAGAGAGGGAGAGAAACATCAATGTATGGTTGCCTTTCATGCGTCCCCTGCTGGGAATTGGCCTGCAGGGAACTGGCCTGCAACCCAGGAATGTGCCCTGACCGGGAATCGAACTGAGATTGTCTGGTCCGCAGGCCCGTGCTCAATCCACTGAGCTACACCAGCCAGGGCTGCATGGAATATTTCTTAAAGGAAGTACATTTAACTGTAGTTGAGAACATAAAACATGCATGATTTTGTATCTTGCATTGTGTGTTTTGCTTGTCATTATCATAAGCATTTTCCGGACTTCCACCAAGATGGAGGCGTAGGTGGAAGCACTGGGCCTCCTTCCACAACCAAGTTTAAAAACAACAAAGTTTTAGCAACAAAAACGCAGCCAAACCACAAAAAATTGAACTATACAGAAGTGTGACAACAATGAACCCTTCTGCCAAACCGGTAAGAGGGGCAGAGCCAGCAGCAGAGCAGGGTCGGGCAGGAAAGATCCACCGACTGACCCGGGCACATGAGCCAGGTGCGCTGGCAGCTGTGGGTGGATCCCAGGTGTGCAGTAGTAGGCGGACCCACTGAGGGCACAAGGCGGTAGACTCACTGAGGGCTGACCACAGTCACATATTCCAGTGCAGATAAACTGGTGAAGGAGCGAGCTGTGAGACAGACTGTGCAGGCCCCAGTGGCGGGAACCGCCATTGTCCCTCTCTGACCTGCCCCCACATACAGCGTCACAAACCAGTGACCTGGGTGGCCCTGCCATGGTGAACAACTAAGGCTCCACTCCTCATACATAACAGGCATGAACAGAGCAAAACATTATGGCTCAAGAAGAACAGCTCAAAGCCCCAGAGCCAATAACTCTAAGCAATGAAGAAATAGCTAAACTTTCAGATGCACAGTTCAAAACACTGGTGATCAAGATGCTCACAGAACTGGTTGATTTTAGTCACAAATTAGAGGAACATATGAAGGCTAAATTAATTGAAATGAATGGAAATGCACAGGAAACCAATAGTAATGGAAAGGGAACTGGGACTCAAATCAAAGGAGTGGACCAAAAAGAGGAAAAAAAATGACCAACAGAAAAGAATGAAGAAACAAGAATTCAAAAAAACGAGGAGAGGCTTAGGAATCTTCAGGACATCTTTAAACATTCCAACATCCAAATTTTAGGAGTACCAGATGGGGAAGAGGAAGAGCAGCAAGTGGAAAACTTATTTGAACAAATAATAAAGGAGAACTTTCCCAATCTGACAATGGAAATAGACTTCCAGGAAATCCAGGAAGCTCAGAGAGTACCAAAGAAGTTGAACCCAAGAAGGAACACACCAAGGCACATCAGCATTACATTAGCCAAGATTCAAATGAAGGAGAGAATTCTAGAAGCAGCAAGAGATAAGGGGACAGTTACCTACAAAGGAGTTCCAATCAGACTGTCAGCGGAGTTCTCAAAAGAGACCTTCCAGGCAAGAAGGGGCTGGAAAGAAGTATTCCAAGTCATGAAATCCAAAGACCTACATCCAAGATTGCTCTATCCAACAAAGCTTTCATTTAGAATGGAAGGACAGATAAAGTGCTCCTCAGATAAGATCAAATTCAAGGAGTTCATCATCACCAAGCCCTTATTATATGAAATGTTAAAGGGACTTACCTAAGAAAAAGAAGATAAAAAATGAACAGTGAAAAGACAGCAAACTCACAGTTATTAAGAACCACACCTAAAACAAAAGCAAACTAAGAGGACAGCTAGATCAGGAGCAGAACCATTGAAATGAAGATCACATGGAGGGTTAGCAACAGGGGAGTAGGAGAAGGAGAAGGGGGGAGAAGGTACAGAAAATAAGTAGCATAGATGGTAGGTAGAAAATAGATAGGGGGAGGGTAAGAATAGTATGGGAAATATAGAACATAAAGAACTTGAGACACGTGGTTATAAACTAAAGGGGGGGAATGGTGGGGGAGGGGTGTGCAAGGTGGAGGGGAATGAAGGGGGAAATAGAACAACCGTAATGGCATAATCAATAAAATATTTTAAAAAAACAAAAACAAAAAATAAGCATTTTCCATGTCACTAAAAATTATTCATTAGATATTACTTCAGTAGTTCCATAATATTCCATTGTAAGGATGTACCATAACTTTCCTAACCAATTTCTTTTTGTTGGATGGTTAGTTTTTTCCCAGTTTTTTGGTGTTACAAAAAGTACTATAACAACCATATCTGTAGACTTTGGATTGCTTCCTTTGCTGTCTAAATTCTTTCAGGGTTTAGCCCAGGTAATATGTGGAAAACCATTCCATGTGCTATACATGCACAACTTGGTTTCTGGAATGGAAGAGTATGGGGAGATCAACTGTGGGACCTGGGTTACAAGAGGCCCCAGGGAGGGTAGTTGAGAACCCTAAAGGATATTGGAGGGAAATTCTCTTCTGAACCAGCTCTAAGGAGGGGTGCTCAGCTGCTTGAGAATGAGGGACAGTGGCGGGTCCTACTGCCAGGTCTTTGAGACCCAGGCCAACCCTTTTCCTTGGGAGAGTCTGGGCTCATGTCTCATGAACTGACAGCTGCACTGTCAGGCCACACATCTTGAGTGTTACTTTTTAAATGTCTCTTTCATTCAGGGTTTACCCACACCTGAACATTCCAAAAGATTGAAGTGTAATTAACATACCATAAAATTTATTCTTTTAAAGTGTTCAATTCAGTGGTTGTAATATAATCACAAAGTTGTGCAACCATCACTACTATCTAATCCCAGAACATTTTTATCACCCCCAAAAGAAACTCACACCCCTTAGCTGTCACTCTCCCATCATCCCCTCCTCCTAAGCCCTAGCAATTTACTTTCCTTCTCTATGGACTTGCTTATTCCAGACTTCATATAAGTGGACTCTGTAACATGTAGACTTTTGTTTCTGGTTTCTTTCACTTAGCATGTTGTTTTCAAGGTTCATCTCTGCTGTGGCAGAGATGTAATTAAGTGCACGTATCAGTACTTAATTTTTTATGGCTAAATATTTCATTGCATGGCTATGCCACACTTGTTTATCCATTCTTCATTGATGCATGTTTCAGCTGTTTCACTTTTTGGCTACTGGGAATAATGCTGCTATGAACATTTGTATACAAGTTATTGTGCAGATATATATTTTCAGTTCTCTGGAATTGCTGTTTAACTCCATGCTTAATTTAGTAAAGAATTGCCAAACTGTTTCCCAAAGGGAAACATATTTTTCATTCCTTTGTAACAACTGAGATAAGACCATTATTACCTGCATGTATAAAGGTTTCAATGTCTCCACATCTTCAACACTTATTTATCTTTTTAAATATATATTCAAATCCTTTGCCTATTTAAATTTTTGGTTATCTGCCTTCTTATTGTTGAATTATAAGAGTTCTTTAGATATTCTAGATACTAGACTCTCATCATATGTAAGATTTTCCAATATTTTTCCCATTCTGTGGGCTGTCTTATCACTTCCTTGGTGGCATCCCTTGAGACAAAAGTATATTAAATTTTGATGACGTTTGACTTATCATTTTTTCTTTTGTTTGTGCTTTTGATGTCCTATCTAATCCAAGATCATAAAGATTTACTTTTGTTTTCATCAAAGAGTTTCATAGTCTCAGCACTTGCAGTTAAATCTCTGATTCATTTTGAGTTGATTTTGTATATGGCATGAGGTACAGGTCCCAAGTCATCCTTTCATGTGTACATACCCAGTATCCAGTTATCCCAACACAATTTGTTGAAAACACTATTCTTTTCTCATTGGGTTGTCTTGGCCCCTTGCTGAAAATCAATTACCTATAAATAATATGAACATATTTCTGGGCTCTCAATATATTTTTAGCCTTATGCCAGTACCATCACACTGTGTCAATTAGTGTAGATTTGTTATATATTTTTAAATTGGAAAGGCTGTGTCTTCCACCATTGGTCTTTTTCAAGATTGATTTGGTTATTTTGGGTCCCTGGCATTTCTATATGAATTTAGGAACTGTTCGCCAATTTATGCACAAAAGGAAGCTGGGATTTTGATAGGGACTGTGTTGAATATGTAGACCAATTTGGGAAGTATTGCCATCTTAACCTTACTTAGTTTTCCACAATTTTATTCTTAAAAAGAAAACAAACCACAAACCTCAACAGTTACTCAATTCACATAACCAACAATTATTAAGTTTTCCTGCAATGTGGATAGCTCCTACTATTTCTTCTAACTAGTTTTTAAAATAAAATGTTTTGCCTTGTAAATGATTTCTCTTCTTTCACCACGCAAACTCAAGTATGTATATTTCCTTATTAGACTATAATGATTCTGTTTTAGCAAAGTTATTAGGGATAAATACTATGTAAATTTACCAGAAAGATGGGGAAAAAAAGACAAAAAACAAACTATTGTCCCTCTTGCCACCAAGGAACAGCTGAATGGCTCTATGAAAAAAATGAGAGGTTTGTTTTGGTTGTCCCACTACTAGGCTCTCCCAGAGTGTTAGCAAGAGCTGATTTCCCACC
This sequence comes from Artibeus jamaicensis, assembly GCF_021234435.1. Classification (NCBI taxonomy): domain Eukaryota; kingdom Metazoa; phylum Chordata; class Mammalia; order Chiroptera; family Phyllostomidae; genus Artibeus; species Artibeus jamaicensis. The sequence continues at coordinate 94,425 of NW_026521941.1, read as the reverse complement.
CCCACTGCTCTCCATTCCTCTGCCTTTCTTTGTGTGCAATTTTTGAAAACGATATGTAATTTCCCTGAATTTACCTTTTCTTTTTTATAACAGTGATGTGATCCAGGTGCCCTGGTGACCTCATGGGCCTGTGTCTGTAAAATGAGTCACACTTGGTTTTAATGAGAAATTACAGTTGCCTGAGCCCCCTCCCCTTGGTCTGGTTGCCAGAAACTAACCCCCTTTAAAGTGCCCCCCACTTATTTCTGTGTGTCCCCAGACAGTGCCTCACTTGTCCAGGGCCAGTCTGTCAGCTGCAGTTACCTAATCCATCACATCTGCCCCAGCTGTCCCTGCTACACCTGTACCCCATCCCCATCCCACCTCACCTCATTTCTGCAACCCCACCAGGAGACCTCAGTCATTGGACTGCCAAAATCATGCAGGAGTGCTGTTTGAGGATTTATTTAAATCTCCCCTGTCCTGTGGGCACCACAGTAATTCTGTTTCAACATAGACAAAGAGAATGATCTCCACTCCAAATACAGCAAGCCACCCAGTCCCTGAGTTTCTCTGCATCATTCTTGAAAACTCCTGCAAGTCTCAGGTCCCTTTATTCCTCCAAATGGATTAGAGAACACTTTTTCCAAACACTTAGAGAAAGGAAAGACAGCATCCCATCCACACCATTGTCCTCTGCTTTTCAGGATGTCTCCCTCACACCAACCTCCTGCTCTCCCAGGTCTCCAAACAGAAGCTTGAATGAATGCAAGAAAAGGAGGAGTAGGGGTCATCTCACTAACAGCAGCTGAGCACCTGCTCAAGGGGCATATGTGAGTTTCTAATGGCTGAAAATGGTACCTATCACCAAGAGGCATTATGAGGATTAATTGAAGTAATGCAAATAAAAATACATTAAATAACACAAAATAAAAATAAAATAATGGGAAAAAACCCCAGGGTTTTAAAATGTCATCTTGACGTTGACAAGATCCCTTTTCTGGTTGAAGGTACATTTTCCAAATACTTCTCATTTGTCCGGGCTTTGATTCCGGGAATGACTCCTGGGGTTCCCTCCCCCTGCCACGCCCCTCTCCGGGCCACCCCCTCCCTGTGCCCATTCCTACGGATTTTTATGGCTCTATTGAGTACAGGGCACAGATCAGACTCACAGTCAGAATTCCTTCCTCCTCTGCTCCCCTGACGGGCACTTTGAGGCTGGCGGACTGTGTCACGTGGATGAAACAAGCTTCTAAACGTAGAGGGGCACAGCATCTCCTCCCTACTTTCTGCCCAGAGCAAGAGGGGGGAGGGGGGCCCAGCCCACCCTTCCTCTGCCCACAAGGCTGGAGCATTTCAGTACAGGCACTCCCCCTGGCTTGGATCAAAAATAGAAGCTTGTTTCATCCACCCCCGCGCAATGCCTTTCCCACGACTCCTCCCCGCCAGAAATCCCCAGGGCTGTTACCGAGCCTCTCCCACTTTTCAGCGCAGCTCCAGTGCAAGCACCCGGGAGCCCGTGCACGCTGCTTTCCTTTAGCTTCCATTTCCGCGCCAGGGCTGCGCCCAGGCGTTTTGGCAAAGCGGACCCCTTTCCAATCCGGCCAGACGCGGCTCTGCCTAATTGCGCTCTGCCGGCCACCTGCACCCTCCCCGGCAGTGCCCGACTCTGCAGCAGGTGAGGCCCGCTGGGAAACCTCCCCGGTGGAGCGAGGACTCAAATGCCAAACTGGGTTATGTCGAATAAGGAAGTTGTGAGTCCGCAGCCGGGCAACGTGAATTCTCAGTTCTCGTTTTGGTTTCATTTCGGCGAGCAGTTATTGAGTATCTGGTGTGTTCGCGGAAGCACGACAAATGAATTCTAGAGATCCGAATACAGAAGTAGAAGAAGGGCTGTGTGAACCCGTCCCTGAGGACACAAATACCACAAAACACGGCCCCCAACTCTGATTGTTCACAGTCCATGGGGTAATCAGACTGGAGCAACTGTGACACGTATAATAGTGAGGATGTGAATGGGTAAAATCATCAACGGTGTCGTATGTCATGCTAAAAGGCTTAACCTTAAACGTTGTCTCTGTCGTGTAGGCTGGAGCATGCAAGCTGGTGGCCATGAGATTAAAAAAAATACCCACAAATCTTAGGGATTTGTTTCAGCCTTACAAAGTTTTAAAAATCAGCACCTTCCTAGCATCTCTTGGGAGAATCAGAAGATCTGATATACTGGTTTCATGATCCTGCAGTGAGATGGCGCTGGGTTACAACCACCTCCTCTAAACCAGGCAAGGGCTTGGTTTGCCTCAGGCAATGGGGGATTCCCTTTCACCTGGGAACTTTTCTTGTCTTTGGATGCATTTCAGCACTCCCCCTGCAGGCGACTGGGAGCCACTGGTTTTTGGTAGGAGAGTGTCCAATGATAGAGAATTTGGATTGATAAAACTGGCAGGTGATTGGATTTGAGAAGAGGGCATCTCTTTTCTCTGAGAGGTGGAGCTGGGTTGTAGCCTAAGAAGAACACCAAATCCCGGACCTTGATTTTCTGACCTTAGAGGGCCTTTTGTGTTCATCCCCTATAGAACTGTGCCATATTCTTTTTATGTCCAACAAACACCTATTAAGTTGAAGAAAAAATAGAGAGTGGTAGGAGAATGTGTGGTAGAGGGAATAAAAAAAAGTAGGTCCCGTCACTGACCCCAGAGCCAGACGTAAACTACTGCAAATCTCTTTCCATATTATAGTAAGTGCTTATGAAGAAAAGAAAGAGAGAAACCCTGAATTCCATTTTTACCTCCAACGTCTGTTCCCCACCACTGCTGGATGACCCACCTAGAGTTGCTCTTTGTCTCCCTTTCTGCAGCAGGATGGAAGGAAGATTATGTAATGCCAATCAAGTGCCAAACAGGTGAACATTAAGTAGTATCGTTTGTTGGCAATTTAGCTAGCTTTTCCCTTTACTGCTAGAGCTAACTTCATTCACAGGTGCCATGTCATTTACTGATTTAACCATCTCTTTTAGGGCCACTTCTCAGCAATGCACTTTTAAGTGAAATAATGTTCCCTTGCATGTGTCTCAGTTACAAATGTCAGCAGAGATAGAAATCAAGGTTGAGATTTCCTGCCAGGTATTTGCTCTCCCTGGCTCTGACATGCATGGCTGTTGGCAATCAGTTTTCATGCCCAGCTGTAGTGTGGTGAGTGGGTGGGCAGAGGCTCACTCATTATTTAGCAAGCATTCTCTTCTACTGTGGGATCTCAGGGAGGCAGATCGTGAGTCAAGGGCTTGAGAGCAAGTCCTTTATTAGGGAGCTGAAGGAAATACTGGTTGTGAAGTCAACAAATAAGACAGAGAAAGAAAGGCACCCAACAAAGGGTCCATCGTTGAGTCGGCTGCCCCTGTGGGGGCTTCATCATGCTGGGAAACTTTGGGATCCAGTGTAGAACAGATGCCCAAAGGGTGAGAAAGCTGAGCTATTTGTATACCAACTCCCATCAATTATCAGTTGAGGACTGCTTCCAGGGAGCATGAATTCCCTGGAACATCTGCCCTGCTGCTGGAATATGCAAAACAGGCTTAAGTGGCCAGAGAAAGAGCTCAGCCAAGGGAATGCAGGTGTTCACAGCTGGAAGTAGGTCCGGTCCAGGCTAAAATGATAAGGACAAGAGGTGGGGCAATGACAGCATCTGATACATAGTCTTTGAGGACTTTCCGTGTGCAAGGCAGTCATATAATGATTACTGAGGGGATTTTTGTCTGTTTTCACAGAACTTACAGCTTACTGGAGGAGATAAATAAGTAACCAGACAGTGCCCAAAAGATGGGATATTTCGTGATGGTAAAAACAGAAGTGTGTCAAAGAAGGTGTCCTAGGGAAGGGCACCTTCCCTGACATCTAATCTAGAACCAGAAATATTTCCAGCTGGGAGAAGCAGCATGCACAAAGTTCCTGAGGAGAGTGAGTTTATGGCTAGCTTTGGGAAACTACAAGAAATCTGGTATGCTGGGATTATAGACTTGAACGTGAAGATGGCGGAGGAGGAACCAGATGATGGAGAACTTGGAAAACTCTTTGGACAGTTTCTAGAGACATTTTCTTCTCGAGACCAAATCTACTTCTAATTATTATTTCAAGTCCTTAAGTGGTTGTCCCTAACATCTTCTTGTCTTTTTTAATCTTGCATGCAACCTTTCCTCATACACATAACCTCATAAACATTTTAAATAGAAAATTTGGCAAAGATTTATTTGATTTTATTACATATTAAATTAACATACAATTGGTAAATTATTCCTGTTCTTGGATTCAATGGCTGGTTCAGGCAGTATTTATAAAGAGCCCTGCACTTAAGATTCTCAAAATATGTAACAGGATATGTTGTGTTTTGCAAAGATAGTTACAATGATATCTGTTAACCCACACTCTTTATAATAGGATTTGACACTCCTCCCAATGAGAGGTCAGCCCTATGTTTTTTCCTCTTGAATTTGGATGGGTTTGTGACAACTGTAGTATTGATACTATGTGAATTTTGAGGCTAAATTATCAAAGGCAAGACTCTCTTTTGTTTTTTTAGGGAACTTGCCTTTGGAGCCCTGAGTTCCCTTGTAAGAAGTCTGTGGCCACCATGCTGTGAGGAAGCCCAGGTCACAAGGAGAGGTCATGTTTTGTAGTTCTGGCCTATAGCCTCAGTTGAGTTTTCAGCTAGTGGCTAGCAACTTACAGACAGGAGTGAATTCACTTCCAGATGACTTCTGGACCCAGCTGCTGAGTTCCCCTTAGCCTTTGAGTCCTTGCACCTGATGTTCCCAACCTCGTGGAACAGAGATAAGCCATTCCCACACTATCCCTTCTTAATTCTTGGCCCACAGAATCCATAAGCATGGGACAAAAATGGTATCACATACTAACCCTGATGTGCTCAGAAGAGACCTGACTGAAAGCAACCACATAGGATAGTCTGAACATAAAAATTCCTATGGGTCTTGGTGGGTAGCCATGTCTGAGACCTAGAGCTTCCTTGACAAAGGTTAATCTTTACCTTAACTGAACCTGTCTATTGTCCTTTTATATCAATGATAACATACCTTTGAAATGTTAATCACCTTTTCCAGATATCTCAGGACATAACTGCTGCACCCGAACAGGAGACCCTGAAACCCCTCATTGTTATCTTATACCCCGAATACCATCAATAAATGTTAATTATTAACTATCCTATACCCGCCAATTAAAAGAAGTGTGTGTGTCTCTCAGCTTTACTCTTTTTCTAGTCCCAGAGATTTCCTTGCTTTGCTTTCTCTCACATCAATCTACCATTAATAGATTTCATGTAACCTCCTTACCTCTTATCTTTTGATTTTAATTATAAAATAAGCTGCAAAACTGCCATTCTCTGGAGCATTTTCTCCATCCATTGAGATTTTGCTTCCCAGCAATTGTCAGTTTGCCATAATTATACTCATAAAAATTCTCAACAGATTTGGGAAACATTACACCAAACAAACATTTTTGACTTGTTCTCTTCTTACGTAATAGGCTTTGTCCCATGGTGATACACACTTATGGCAACAATAGTAACTTGATTGTTTTAGTTATCTGGAGTTTTGAAAGGCTTCTTGGAGGAGTCTGGGCTGGAGCCCAGCCTTGAAAGACTGTTGACTACTCTCAGTCACTTCCTCTTCTAAATAGAACCCTACATTTATTTGGACAAACCTTTCTTCTCCCGTCTTGGCCATTCTGTCAGCCCTGGCATGAGCTGTGATTGGATAAAACCTTAAGGATTGGCTCAGAGCCAAAGAGGACGGACTTCCTGGAAAGAAAAGTTTCCTGTCTTTTGCTGGGAGGCTGCCTGAAGACACTCAGTGTGGTATGAGGCTATGAGACAACCCTTCTATTTCAAAGGGGAAACCTGGGACAGCCAGAGGCAGGGTGTGGGCACTGGGTGGAAGCTGGCAATGAGGCTTCACTGTGGAAGCTTCACTGAGGCTTCAAAGGCGGAATGTAGATCAGAGAGGAGGGAGCCAGGGAGAAACCAGGTCATCAGTGACATCATTTGATTGCTATATAAACCCTTGCTAAAAGTTAGTTCTAGCCCTAGCCTTTTCAATGTCCTCTATTAGGCCAACTAGTTTTAATGGGATTTTCTATGGGTTACAACACAAAGACTCCTAACAGTTAGCAGTGGGTAGCATTCATTAAGAGTTAAAGTGAAGGATTTCTGACAAATGGAAAGGTTTTCCAAGTGTGTATCACTGTGGGGCAAAGCCTATTATGTAAGAAGGGAGAGAAGTTCCCAAGTCAAAAATATTTGTTCGGTGTATTTCCCAAAGTTATTTTTAGTTGGTTAATAAACACATACCAACCCACTGTATGCCAGGCACTGTGCTGTGTGTTGGCAATAGGACACACAATAAGAGAGTGTGGTCCCCACCTTTGTGGAACTTGATTCTAGTGGGAACTAGACTTACAGTGGTTGTAAATGGGATGGATGGAATGTGGGATGGATGAAGTACAGGAGGAATGAAAGAGATGCTGGAAACTAAGGCCTCACCTAGGTTGGGGGCAGGGCGTGAAGGTAGTCTTCCCTGAGAAAGTGAAGTGATTAAACAGGGCCTAAAAGATACCATATTTTTCAGACTGTAAGATGCACTTCTCCGCCTTTCATATTTGGGAGGAATAATGGTTGTTAATGCCACAGTTGAGTTCTGTTTACATTTACATTCATGGAATATTATGTTATTTATGTTATAAAATATTTTACCAAGTTTTATGCTTCAAAAATTTTTTTCCTATTTTCCTCCTCTAAAACCTCAGGATGTTTTATGGTCCGAAAAATATGGTAAGTAAAGATTTTACTTAGTGGGGGAGGAACTAAGAGGGAATATTCTCAGCAGAGAGAGCAGTGTATCTTTGACTACAGGACTTCTAAAGGCTTTAAAAGTATAAATGTGCATTGTGAACCCCAAGAGGAGCTGAGGTATGCAGCATTCACCAAACTTGTTGACATGGAGCTCTCCTTTATTAGAGGAGTGAACACCCTGTAGGGCTTAGAAAAATGCGCATAGCTTTAGGAATGCCCATTTCTAAATGGGCACATGTTTACTTAAATTCTACTGTTCAGGAACAGTAGAGTTCTAGGGGCAGAGGGAACATGATCCTGATCGGGCAGAGGCTTATGTATGAGAATAGAGGGAGGTAGATAGATGATACCTGGGTGAGTAGATGGATGGGTAGATGATGGAGGGACAGAAAAATATTAGACATGCCCAGAAGGTCCAGGACAGGAGGGCTTTGAATGTCAGCATAAATAGTTTTATAGTGTCTGAGTGTAGATTCATAGCTGAAGTTGTATGCAGGAAGTTTGGGTGCAGGAAGGAGTTTGCAGTGAACCAGGCATGAAGTGGTGCAATTCTAGGCTAAAGTGAGAAGTGGGGGTAGAGAAAGGAATAAATTCAAAAGACACCACAGAGGGGGAATGGGCAATTATTTGTCATAGAAATCTAGAGTGAAGAGAAGAGCAGCAGGAAGCAAAGTTTAGAGACCAGGTTTCAGGAGGAAGAGGATCTCTAGGGGGGGAAAAAGGAAAACTATTTCTCTCTAGCAATCACTAGTTTACTACACAGTGGCAGAAAAATGTCAAGTCTCTCAGTGCCTGAGCATTTGCTAAAATCATCAGCAGCACTGGTAAACTTGGAACATCAGGGAGAACAGTAAAAAGTTATGGTAAATACAAGCTTGGAAATTTTTAGTGTGTTTTAATCATCAGTGTCATTCATCACCGTGTCCCCCCAAGAGCTACATCGATTTTTGTTCATAGTGATTCACATGCGTGACACCGTTTCCCTCAACCTGTGCAGCCATGTTTTATTAAGAGGAAAGAGTGATAAAAATTTCCCATCAGGTCAGGATGTGATAACAGAAGAAAGAGAAGGTGTTTGAGAAAAAAATAACTCAGTAGTATGCCATTCATCAGTTTGTCTCCCTCCCTCCTTCAACTTGCCTGACCCACTACCCTGAAATAGCCATGACGAGAAAAGCAGGCACAGACAGCATTCTGTGAGGCGGCATTCTCATGGAGCAGCGCTGTGATGAACGTAGTGACACTTTTATCCCTTGATTACCACTCGTGCTGTGGGAAATCTGCGTGCTCCCCTCTGTTAGAGTCAGGATCTGCCATGCAGGCTCCCGGGAGATCACAATGAGATGCCAGGTGCAGTCTGCTGCCACTTCTGTGAGACTCCTTCAGGAACCCACGACTGACTCCTTTCACCACTCCCTAGTAATTATATTACGGGTCAAGTGCCATTCTTGACCAGAACATTTCCTCTGGTCATCCTTTGTCCTCCTATAAATGGCGCTGTAAATGAATTACCACCCAGAAATCTGATTCATGGCCCAGTGTTCACTGTTGAGCTGGACTAGTGAGGGGGACAGACCTGGAACAAGTAACACCACCACTCACCAGCCTGTTGTGAGGTCTGTTCGGGTTCCAACAAGGCTGGGGATCTAATGTCAAGAGGAGGTGACATTTGACCTTAAAAAATGCATAAGATTTTGAAAGGTAGAGAAAACTACCTAGGCAGACAGAACAGTATGACCGTATGACCTTATTAGAGAAAAACATTAACAGGAAAAACCATGCCCTCTGATATCAAAGAGTGGTGTGGTCTTAAGATTAGGCATTGTAAATGTCATGTTTACTTCTCTATGAATAACAATATAGTGGGGAAATTCTAATGAGTGTTAATAGTGCTGGGCACCCTGCTAATTTTCTCTTTTAACTCTCTACAGCCTAATGAGGCAGTAAACAGTATTACTTTCCCTTTATAGACAAGGAGGCTGAGACCTGGAGAATTCCAGTAATGTGCCAGAGGCCACAGAGATGGAAGCCCTCCAGCCAGGCCTGCCTGCCCGCCAGCCCAGGACCCACTCCCTCTCACTTACACTATGGTAGTATGCAGGAATTTCCAAACCTAGCTATCCTCTTAGAATACAAAGATTCTCAGATCCCAGTCCCAGAAAAGTGATTCAGCAGGGGAGAGGCCAATATTCGGTGCTTTTAGAGACTTCCTGGGTGAGTCTGATGGGAAACAATGACATAGGAGCTATGTACCTTGCAGGGTGGTTTCTGCCCAAAACCACCTCCAGAGCTCTGCTGCCCTTTTAGTTTCTGTCTCACTAAAAGGATGTGAGTCAGAACCTAAAAGGTGAGGCTTCTATACCTGGCCTTGCTGCCAACCAGCTATCTGAGTTTGGATGTCATGCCTCTGAGTTTTAATTCTTCGTATGTCAGAGTTGGAGGTAGACTGAATGACTGCCGAGATTATCTCAGGCGTTATCATTCAATGATTCTGCTGAAGTAATGACAGAACTTCTGCTATTAGGATATGACAAATTCAATAATTGAAGCTTAGAAATCTGTATTATTTTTCTAGAGCTACTGTAACAAAGCACCACAGTCTGGAATGCTTCAATAACAGAAATTTACTGTCTCACAGTTCTGGAGGAAGGAAGTTCAAGACCAGCCAGTTGACAGAGTTACTTCCTTCTGAGAGCCATGAGGGAGGGTCTGTTCCTGGCTCCTCCCCTAGCTTCTGGTCGTTTGCTGGCAACATTTGGCATTCCTTGACTTGGAGAAGCATCACCTCAATCTCTGCCACCATCTTCACATGGTGTCTGTATGTGTGTGTTGCGTCTGTGTTCAATTTTCTGCCTTTCATGAAGGTGCCAGTCATATTGGAGTAGGAACTCACTCTGCTCCAGTATGACTTCTTAAATAATTACATCGGCAATGACATTATTCCCAAATAAGGTCACATTCTTTCTGAGGTGCTAGGGATGATGGCTTCAACATATGAATTTTTGAAGGACCCAATTCAACACATAATATCTAATTGAAAAACCCCAAAGGAACAAAAGTCACTTGAACTTGAGTTATGTTTCTGCATTGTTTGTTGCAAACAACAGAATCCACTCATGCCAGCTTATGTTAGAGAGGAGTTTACTAAGGGATGCTGACTCACGCTAGAGTGGCCACTGGGTCAAGAAGAATACCCACATAGCACTGTGGCCCTGCTGTAGTGGAGGCCCTGTTGCCACAGTTGGGCACAGGCATGTAGCTCCCGGGACATCCTTGTGGCTGTGTGCAGGATCTGGGATGCTGGCTGCTAGGCCACTGACCCCAGCAGAGCAGTGGACCAGCATGATGCAGCACCTGCTGCCTTCCTTCCTCTTCCTCTCGTCCAGACCCTCGTGCAGACCCTTATACTCTTTCACTGAGATAATTTGGGCAATTCAAAAGGAAAAATGTGCATACGCTTAGAGATTTCACTCCTATAAATTTTTTCCTAAAGGAAATAATTCAATGAGTGCCCAGAAATGTATTTATAAACATGTTAGTTTATCAGAGTGTTGGGTATATAAACCATAGTACCTCAATACCTATCAGTTGTAGACTTGAGAATTAAACCATGATACAAGCGTGCTGGGAATGAGGCCGCATTGACTATAATGATATAAATCAATGGTTTTCAGCTTGGTCAGATCCAGTGCCTTCTTTTCATAATAAATGTTTATAATGTCCCTTTACTACTCTGGGATGAAATTTATAGATAATATAACCTCCATACTTTTGTTATGGGGCAAAATGACCTTGCTGAGAACCAGTTACTAATCTGTGTTTGTTGACATGGAAAAAAGTCTACAATATGTATTTTTAGTACAATGTGTGGTTAAGTAAAAATGTTGCCTTAAGAATCAGTATCTACCACATGATTGCATGAATACTTACTGTGTGGCAGGCAAGTGTGGGCCCATGTGCCCATATATGTCCACAGAAGAAAAAGATCTGAACACATATAAAAACACATAGTAGTTTCCGGTGATGAGATTACAGGTGATGTTCATGATCTCATGTCTATTTTCTGAATTAACTAATTTTTATTATAATGTATGTTTTTTAATCAGAAAAAGATGAAACTGATTTTACTTGGCAACAAATAAAAGAAGAAGGCAGGTTTCTGAACACTACATATTTTGGGGCTGGAAATTTCTTGCTGTCCTGTGTGCTATGGGATGTTCCAAAGCATTCCTGGCCTTAACCCACTAGATGCTAGTGGCGTACACTCCCCACCCCAGATGTGAACCAACAACATATACAGACATTGCCACTGACCCCTGGGTGAGGGGAGAAAAATTGCCCTGGGCTGAGAACCACTGCTGTAGAGGAGTCAAAGCTCAGGCTCTGGCATCCCATTGCCTGTGTTCTAATCCCAGCTGAACCATTTCTAATCTGTGCAAGTAACTGAACGCAAGCCACAGATTCCTTGTCTGTAAAACAAATGATGGTATCTCATATGGTTGCTTGAAATTAAGTTAAAAAACCTACATTTGAATGATTAGCACATTTCTTGGAATACAGTAATGTTAGGTAGCAGCTAGGAATGAGAGGCCAAAGGGGAAATAAAGCAGGTCCCCTGCCCAGTGAAATCTAATAAAGAATTTAAAACAGGAGACTAGAAACAAAAGGGAAACATGTCTCATCTGTTGATTCATCAGCCCTGAGCCCAGTCTGGTAAGATTGCCAGGTATTCCAAACATCACAGGCAAAACTATGATAGCATAGGAGGAAGGGAGGCCTTGAAATTCTATATATATCATCTCTACTAGCTGGAAGAGAAAGCCTTAATAACTGTCCCAAGGCCTGGAAGGAGGAGTTAGAAGTGGAACCAGAAGCTGACTAAAGCATATAACACCTAAACCCCAATAGTCCGTGCACTCTGATTAGCTGAGTGCCCACTTGTAGCCTCACCTCAAATGTATAGAACAAACTTACTAACAACTTTATTTCCTCTGTGCATGGGGCATTTAGGCTAGCTGGGTGTCTGCTTGCATCTTCATACTCACCTATTTTTCATAAATATACTTGCTATCTCATTTCCACTATTTGTGTTGTCTCTTGCCTGATTTCTTGTCCTGCAAGCAAGGCAAGAACTGAGGAGAAGAAGGTTCCTAACTCAGGTGTCTTGAGTAACAGTAAAAAAACCAAAAAATGTGAACTTTGATTATCAAAAGAAAAAGGTCTACCTCTAGCAATGGGAGAAACATAATAAATAGATAAGTGCACCTGCTTAGTATAAGGGAGGAGCTGGATCTCACACGCCACTGTCCACAGGAACTGGACACTTCCATGAAGTCCTGGAAGCCTGTCTGGGCTGGTTCTTTCCTAGGACCTGGATAAAGTCCCAGCATGTCCCAAGCCTTTTCTGGTGCCTCTACCCATGAGCACAAATGCACTTAAATATTTAGTCAATTGTATAAAACTCCAAATTTAATGTAAAGGTGTTTGCTCCACTTCCAAGTCCTCATGGGGGAGAGAAATTGGGGGACTTCTTCCTCACTCGCCTCGTCCCTCAGGAGGCTGCTTCTGGGACTCTCTGGGTTTGGCCTATGAGAGGAAGAGACAAAGACTTCCATGGCTGGCACTGTACACTTCGATTTGAAGTCCTGTGGGCTGGGCCAGTTATCAAAGCTGTCTTTTTTTGGGAGGGTGGCAATTTGGTCAGTTTCTCAGAGGCTCCCCCATAGCCAACCCTTGCTGCAGATCTCAGGACTCAGGTGACACTCCTTCTCTCTGCTGGCTGCTTCAGAAACTCCTTCAATGCCAGGATTTCTACCCTGTAGTGTTGCCCTATCCTATAGGCAGCCTCGGACAGCTCACATCTGAGCTCCAGGAAACCATACCAGTGCGCCCATTCCCTGTTGGGGTGCAGCATGTGCTCTGCTCAGGAGCACTCTAACCCAGGGGAGCCACTTGGCTTAAGGTGAGGGAGATTGGCCTGCCCCTTTTGCTGTGAGCAGTGAGGGATAATGGGTGAGGGGACTTGCAACATTCCATCCTTTCCTCCCAGAGGAACTGCCTGCTCCTGGCTACTCTCTCTTTGGTTCCTTTCATGTGAGGGACAGCTCGTGCCAGTGAGACCCAAATGGGTGCTTATGCAGCCTGTTCCATTTAGGGTGTGGGGGATGTACATGGTCTTGAAGGCCTTAGCCAAAACAGAGAGAAATGTTTCTTTAGACATCGTGATGGCCTCACCTCCTGAGTCACCTGTGTTCTCTTTCAGAAAAAGCATCTCTGAAGTCCTGAGAGGCTCTGGCTACATCTTCTGAACTCTTTTCAACACAGTATGAGCCCAGGTCCCAGCTAACATCCATGCTCCCTCAAAGTTTGCATTTCATGGGTGACAGGCTTGTTAACTGAGTGCAAGGGATTTCTCCAGAAACTCGACTGCCTGGGCATGGTGCCAAATGCTGCCAGTGATGACTCCCTGGCTGCCAGGCTTCTTAGGAAATCACATCCAATCTCTGTGTCCACACAGTTAGTGTGAGTAGGGGCCAGCCTGAGACTCTTAAAGGTACAAAATAACTAGGGTATTCAGGGTGATGGATCAGGTCTTGCAAAGCCTGAAACGCCACCTCAGTTTCCAACGCTGCTTAGCTGATAGCCAGGGAATCCTTACAAAGCAGAGGAGTCTGGTTTGCTGCAGGTTAAGGCATATAAATGATCTAAAGTAGGAAAGTGATTTATAAATGAAGTGGAGAGAACTTGGTGGGGAAGGCTAAGACTTCAACCCTGGGCCCCAGGGGCCAAAGTAAAGCAGAGGATCTCAATGGGCCCCCAGGCCAGCAGCATCCACACAGCCTCACCTGGGACCCTGTTAGAAAGTAAATTCAAAGCCACCACCCCAGACCACCCCCCAAAATTCTGGAGGTGGGGCCAAGCAATTTGTGTTTTAACGAGCCTTTGGTGAGTCGAATGCTGCCAGAGTCTAAGAAGATGCTATGCATGAGAGATACCTGGGGGGATGGTCTAGGCACACCCTGTGATTTGCCTGGGGCAGGAGCCCCCAAGATAAATATCTGAACTGAGTTCACAGTGGGGGTTTAGCAGGGGGTGTGGGTAGTGTGATAATGAGAGCTGTGCTTTTAATTCACAACGACCAGCTTTCTCTAGAAGGCACGTGAGTCAGGGTAGGAAAGAGTATGATAAAAGTGAAAGAATATACCCTTCTGATATGTCCCCTAGAGCAAGGAATATAAAGGAAAGAATAAACAAATGGGATCTCATCAAAATAAAAAGCTTCTGTATGGCTAAAGAAAACAGCATTAAGATAAAAAGACAACCAAGCGTATGGGAAAATATATTTGCCAATGATACCTCAGACAAAGGTTTAATCTCCAAAATATACAAAGAACTTACACAACTTCACTCTAAGAAGACAACTAACCCAATTAAAAAATGGGGAAAAGACTTGAACAGATTCTCCAAGGAGAACATACAGAAGATCCAGTGACACATGAAAAGATGCTCAATATTGCTAGCTATCAGAGAGATACAAATTAAAACCACAGTGAGATACCACTTTACATCAGTCAGAATGGCTATCATAGACAAAGCAACAAACAACAAATGTTGAAGAGGTTGTGGGGAAAAGGGGACCCTAGTTCACTGTTGGTGGGATTGCAGACTGGTACAACCATTATGGAAAACAGTATGGAATTTTCTCGGAAAACTAAAAATGGACCTGCCTTCTGACCCAGCAATTCCACCGCTGGGATTATATCCTAAGAACCCTGAGACACCACTCCAAAAGAACCTATGCACCCCGATGTTCATAGAAGCACAATTTACAATAGCTAAGAGCTGGAAGCAACCTAGGTGCCCATCAGTAAATGAATGGATCAAAAAATTATGGTACATAGATACAATGGAATTCTATGCAGCAGAAAGAAAGAAGGAGCTTCTACCCTTTGCAACAACATGGATGGAACTGGAAATCATTATGCTGAGTGAAATAAGCCCTAAGCTAGGTGGTGAAAGACAAATAACATATGATCTCACCTTTAACAGGAAGCTAAACAACAAAACAAACAAGCAAGCAAAATAAAAACGATGACACTGAAATAGAGAACAGGGGGACAGTGACCAGAGGAGAGAGGGGAGGGAATTTCAGGGGAAAAAGGGGGAGGATTTACAGGAACTAGTATAGAGGACACATGGACAACAACTAAGGGAGGGAGGTGGGGAGCACAGGGGGGTGGGCTGAGA
This sequence comes from Artibeus jamaicensis, assembly GCF_021234435.1. Classification (NCBI taxonomy): domain Eukaryota; kingdom Metazoa; phylum Chordata; class Mammalia; order Chiroptera; family Phyllostomidae; genus Artibeus; species Artibeus jamaicensis. The sequence goes on along the minus strand of NW_026521941.1, from coordinate 79,341 downwards.
AGGGAGTAAAAGACAGAAAACTGTACTTGAAAATTAATTAAATAAAAAAAAAGAATATATCCTTCAGGAGCCCAGACACTGTAACAGTGGTGGCTTCTGGAAGAGAGCTGGGAAGTAGAATTTGGATGGTGAGAGCAATAGAGTGGCTGGCCAGATCCTGGCCTGGGTAGTACAGCTCCCTGTGGGGACTCCGATCATTCATTCATTCATTCATTCATATATTCAACAAATATTAATTGAACACTGATGATAGGTCATGTGTACATAATGTGTTCAACCTGATAAATCAGGATACAGAAGCATCATTTGCATTTCGAAGCAAATGTACCACAGAGAGTGAAAAGAAAGGGTGACATGCAGACAGATGATTAGCACAAATGTGAAAAAAAATCTATCTGTAAGGAACAAACAGCTCTCAGAGCACAGCCCTCTGGAAACATTTGGGGTAGGAGTACAAGGCCATTGCCTTCCCATTTGTGCCAAAGTCATTGCTGTATCACAATTCAGTACATTTACTTGAATAAGAACTCCGAGCCATTAATAAAATGTTAAAATATACCCATGGTCTTATATCAACAAGATGGGAAAACAAAAAATAAGACAGACATTTACATGAAAAATGGTGAAAGCAGTGTATTGGAGAACTTACTCCCCCATTCCCATTTTGTGCCTTCTAATCTTTCTCAGATAATAGCTTTTTTGAATTTGACTGTGAGATGGTAAAATTAAACAAAAAAATTGTATGTCTTGATTCAATGTCACTATTTAGATTATAGCTGTCATTTCTTTCTCCATAGGGAAAACTAATTAGTTTCTTCTTAATAGTCCTGTGTACAGGTCCAGAAACAAGAGGGCACCTCAGTACGTGCTATCACATTTTCTCTGCACCATAGTTTCTAGACCACTTCAAATCCCCATTTAATCATCACAACCCTCAATTAAAAAATTGTCAAGAGTTTAATAGAGCCTTCAAAATCCATTTAACTTAAACAATGCATTACTGAAGGGCCATCTCTCAGTCACTGAAGCTGGCTCTGAAAGACAATTGCATAGTGTGGCCCCAGGGTAAATATAGTTCATTTAAGCAGATTTCTGTTGGCTTTAGGACTATCAATAGGTAGAGGATTCCCCAAAATAAGGTTTATTTCAGATATAGTCAATCCACTTTGAATTTTTGTGGGAAAATATAGAGGTTTGTCAAATAAACTAATTGTTTTGCGGGGATGTTTTCTACCCCTCAATTGTTTGGCAGTTGTTGCTGATGTCTTGAATGTATTTGAGCCCTTGAGGAATGAGGGAGTTTTTCGCAGCATTTGACAATGCATTGTCCTAAAAATCTCTAGTTCCTTGAGATTAAAAAAAAAAACAACAATAGGAATTCACAAAGAGAAAACTCTCCTAGCACAGACACCCACACGGCTCCTCTCCACAAGTAGTTGTCCTCTTTTTCCAGGTGGGAGATTTGGCTTTTATATTCAAACCTATTTTATTTCAAGAACTCAGTCTTTCTATTAGCAACAGGCTTGGAATGAGGAGATCCAGATTTGAGTCCTGATTTTGTCACTTACTAGGTAACTGTAAGCTATATCACATTATTTAAATGATACTAAAATAAAAATATGAATCTCTTTTATATGTATGCTATTATGTCATGTAACAGAAAAAGAAAAATTTTCTCATTATATTTGAGGCTTGCAGTCAAGTACCAATTAAAGATTACAGAAGCAATAATTTCTGCTTCTTCCTAAACTCTGGATGTCCATATTAACTTGATTTCAAAAGAGTGAAAATGTTGGGATAGGGCAAGGGAGATTGGGTCCTTGAGTGTTGTGCACAGAATCTTGCACCCCACAAAAGGCAGCCCTTACTTTCTCTCTTTATTTAATGAAATACATTTTATGATTCAACTATATTGGAGTTTGACCATCCTGTGAATTCACTATGAATCTCATGGGTGAGTTGCATGCTGGGGCAGTCTGCACACACGCATAGAGCAGGCCCTGGTTCTCCTCTTCTTCTTGGCTCAGGGACTGTCTTACCGGTGTGAGGCAAGCTTCTCTCCTCTAAATTTTCTTCTCTGTGGGCTTATGCTTTTGAAAGCAAAAGCCAAGAAGACATGATTTTTCTGCTTTCTGTATAGCTATATGCTTTCATGAGGTGATGAAACTCATAGACTGTTGCCTGATTGACTATGCTATAAGGGAAAGAGTGAAGGACATGTAAACTCATATCTGATAAATTGTCTAGCTGGCGCCTGCTGAGGTCATATTGTGGTAATCAGCTGGTCTGAAGGGTGTGAGAAGACTTTCCTCAGAAGTCTAGTGTCTTGGCAGGGCAGGCTCCTTGGGGGCTGTCTACAGAAAGCTACACTTGACTTCTCTAGCAGACAACGCCTGTTTTCTTGGTGAGATCTATCTTAACCCCCTTTGGAAGAGTATAGATTGGACTCTGGGGCAAGGATAGACTCTCGAATAATCTATATTGAGAGGGAACTGCAAAAATAGTGACCCAGGCTTCACTGTAGCAATTCAACATCCTTTCAGGGTTTGTACTTATCTAGTTGGATTCTGCACTGGAGCGATGGACATTTATACTTTCATGTCCTAGGATTTTGGCAAACACCAGGTTTGTAGAGATACCAGAACTAGGTCATGTAGGATATTATGGAGAAAACCTAGCTGAAGAAGAAAAGTCCTCCCCAGTATATCACACAGGACCTCACTAAATAGGACCTAGTAAATATTTGTTGAATTAGTCAGTGAAAGACATAGGGAAAGAAGTCATATCTGATTCCAGGTGGATTACCCACAAAAGCCTAGGCCAAGCCTGGCTCTGCTGGTCTTCAGTGATGCCACTGCAACATACCAGGTTGGCCCAAAGGTCTGTATGGTCCTTTTACATAAAATAAAAGACAATTTTTAAATTTTTATCAATAACTTTATTGATTTGGATATTTTGAATATGTTGGCTATTTCTTGTATGGTATAACTTTGATTATTCTCAGTTAATGTCTTGATTTGATTACTATCAACTTTACTTGGTCTACCTGACTGTGGAGCAATTCAAGAAATCTCCAGCACGAAATTTTGCAAACCTCTTTTGACATATTTGAGTAATCACAGCACCTTCTCCACACACGGCACAAATGTTTTCTTTGTTTCAGTTGCATTTTTATTTTTCTTGAAATAATAAAGCACAATATGTCAACAATGTTGCATATCTGTTTCCATGTTCAATATTAAAATAGCTACACAAAAATTCACCAATTTTGATAAGTTTTTTTAATGCCCACTGATATGACAGCTATCACAATGCAATCTAAAAAAATGTTTTAAATGGAGTTAAAGACAGCTAAGCACTAGTAGAGCCATTTTACAGAAAAAAAACAACAATGAACTTTTTAGACAACCTGGTATTTACAGGTCTGAGCAGATGCTCCCACCCCTGCCTATCAACCCACTAATGCAGACTCTGGCCAGAGGTGTCCGTGGTATTATGGATGCGATGAACAAATTCACATGGACTACAGAAGTCCTATGGAGAAAAAGGGATGGCACAGCCACTCTGAGAGAGACAGTGCCTCATCCCTTGCCTGGATAGGCTTTTATTGCTTTCTAACAGCATACATCAAAGAAATGTCACTAAAAGAAATGAGAAAAGAAAGTTCTCATTCATTATGCTCGGGTTTGCTTTAGGTGATTACTTTATACAGATAACAAAGAAAAGGATGTTACTGATTACTTCCTACAGATTAACAAGGAAAAAAAGGTTGCAAATGCAAGGGAACAATAAGAATGATTGGTCTTGTTACACTCCATCCTTGGGAGAATTAGCAGACTTCAGGAAGTTACTTTAAAGATATGCAGTAAACATTTTCTGCTTCAACTCGGGGTGAGAGAGTTTTAGCAAAAGCAAGCCTCAAAGCAGCCTAGGTATAATGCAGGCCTGGTTTCCCACAGAAAAGCTGATCCGCAGGTTTGGCTCCTGTGTGCTGACACACGCTTGTTGGTTTTCTGGTAGGGCTGGGCTGCATTTGCCACACCAAGTGGATCAGTTCCCTATATACCAGCATTTCCATTGTTTTGTATCTTTTTTTTCTCTTGTAAAAATGCACCATTTCAGATCTACTCTCCCTGCGAATGACATCTCAGGAAGATGCCACAACTTAGACATGATTCTTAAAAATTGAGAAGTCTGATCAGATCTGAATATCCATCTTACTCAAGTTTAGGCAGTTAGGCATATCTTTTCCTTTGCTTAGGCATATTTTTTTCCCCTTGAGACTTGCTCTGGTGAGCAAGTAATTGATTTTTTTGTTTTCCTTTTCTTTCTCCTCTCTCTGCTGTTTGCATTGCCAGGAGCAGAGCAGGCATTGGAAGAAAGTGGGTAAGGTCAGTGCTGTTTAATTCAGCCTTACGTGAACTTTCTCAATTTCCTGTTGTTGGCAACTTCACAGGCTAAACTCTTGTTACTTTTCTTCAGCTTGTACCTCCTGAAGATACATCATAGAGTTTCTTAAGTAGGGTCCCTTTGACACAATTCAGACTCAACACTACCACACATCTGATTGATGTGTGAGGGTCTGACGTATCTTTGGTACCAAATAGCAGATGTATAGCTTCTGAAATCAATACTCTCTGTCTCCTCCCGGCTGTCCAAGTTTCTTCACTGGCTTTAGCCTTCCTTCTCCTGCAGATAAGAAGTAGGCATGGATATCTATGTTTCTAAGTTTACATACACTTCCAAGTATTTGAGAACCCCTAACAAACCTTCTCAAAGGTATTATGCAATTGGAAGGTCAGGAGCAGGTAAACAAAAGTGTCCTCTACTGTTACAATTCTCCTTAAGAAACCCTTTTTAAGTTTCTTGTGCTTTATATATGCTGTTGAGGATGTGGTCACTGTGTTCATTTTGTACTAAGTCCTTTTTTAAAAATTTATTTTTCAAGTACAGTTCATATACAATATTAAATTAGTTTTAGGTGTATAACATAGTGATTAGACAATTATATACTTTACAAAGTGATGACCCTGGTAAGTCTAGTACCCATATGACACCCTACAAAGTTATTACAATATTATTGACTGTATTTCCTGTGTTTTATATCCTTGTGACTATTTTTCAAGCAGGTAATTTGTACTTCTTAATCCCTTTTACCATTTTCAATCATCCTCCCAATGCCCCTCCAATGTGGCAACCATAAATTAGTTCTCCATATCTAGAAGTTTATTTCTTTTGTTTGTTCATTTATTTTTGTCTTTTTTAGATTTCACAAATACTGTAAAATCATACAGTATTTGTCTTTCTTTGTCTGACTTACTTTACTTAGCACAATGCCCTCTAGATCCATCAATGTTTTTACAAATAGCAAGATTTCATTCTTTTTTATGGCTGAGTAATATTCCACTGTATATTTGTACCACTTCTTCTTTATCCATTTGTCTATTGATGGATAGACAAGTTGCTTCCTTATTTTGGCTGTTGTAAATGGGGCTGTGATAAACATAGGAGTTCATACTCTTTTCAAATTAGTGTTTCAGATTTCAAATTAGTGTTTCAGATTTTTTTGGATAAATATCCAGAAATGGAGTTGATGGCTAATATAGTAGTTCTATTTTCAATTTTTTGAGGGATCTCTATACTGTTTTCCATAATGACTGTATCAGTTTACAATCCCACCAACTGTGCATGAGGATTCTTTTTCCCACATCCTCTTCAACACTTGTTGTTTGTAGATTTATTGATGATAGCCATTCTGACAGGTATGAGATGATATCTCATTCTGATTTCAGTTTGCACTTCCCTGATGATCAATGATGTTAAGCATATTTTCATATGTCTATTGGCCATGCGTATGTCCTCTTTAGGGAAATGTTTATTCAGGTTCTCTGCCCATATTTAAGCAGATTTTTAAATTTGTTTGGTGTTAAATTTTGTATGAGTTCCATATATTCTGGATATAACCTCTGATTGTGATTGGATGTATCATAGGTGACTGTGACTATCTTCTCCTAGTCAGTGGATTATCTTTGCATTTTATGGGTTTACTTTTTTTTTTTGCTGTGCAAAAACTTTTAATTTGATGTAGTACCATTTATTTAATTTTTCTTTTATGTTCCTTGGTTGGGAAGACATGTTCAAAAAATCTTTCTAAAAACAATGTCAGAGTTTACTGCTTATGTTTTTTTTCTAGTTTTATAGTTTTGGTCTTATATTTTATTCTTTATTCTATTTTGAGTTTTTTGTATACGCTATAAAAAAGTGCTCTAGTTTGATTTTTTGGCATGTATCTGTCCAATGTTCCCAATACTATTTATTAAACAGACAGTCTTTACCCCATCATATATTCTTGTCTCCTTTATCATAGATTAATTGACCACATAGTATAGATTTTTTTCTAGACTCTCTATTCTGTTTCATTGATCTATGTGTGTTTTTTTTAGGCCTGTACTATGTTGTTTTACTACTGTAGCCTTGTAGTATAATTTGATATCTGGTAGCATGATGCCTCCAATTTTGTTCTTCTTTCTCAAGTTTTCTGTGGCTGTTCGGGGTCCTTTCTGGTTCCCTGTCAAAACATTCTTAAGTCCCTCAGGGGAGGGTTATAACTGTCACTAGCAAGATGCCAGGAAGGACATTTGCTAAGTGATTTCACTGAGCAGTGAAAGTGAGGGGTTTCCTGGACTTTGTGCTTCAGTGATGGGGAAACTCTTCATGTGAATATTTTTCCTGCATTCCTTTTCTTAACCCATTTATTTTCTTATATAGAGCTACATGCTGACTCTTCACATTTCCCTTTGACTTAGAATATTTTGCCTTAACTACGTTAATTATCTTATCTCTTTCTTTTTAATGTGACTTTTTTTTGGCTCACATGATACCACTGGTACCTAGTGCCTGAGAAAATTTGGATTCCATCAGAGCTTGTGGCTCCTACTCTTTAGGAGAAGGTAGAAGAAAGACTCAAGAATAATGCCAGAGGAAAGGTTTTATCAATCAAATGACTTCTTCTGCCTCGCCTTATAATAAGTCCCTTTCTCCATCCATGGGTCCTATGGGTCATTATCGTGTTGGGAAGGGGTGAAACTGAAAAGCACTACAAAGTGGGAGAGTTTGTTTCTTCTTGTGCAGGCCTCGTTTGGAATGCATGCTTTGGAGCAAACTGGAAGGCACTTTTGCCCACATAGGTGTCACAGTTGCAGTTTTCACCAACACAGCATCAACCTTTGCCTTCTTTCAAGTTGCTCCAGGATCTGAAGTAAAATTTAAAAATACTGAAGTCCCAGAACTAGAAGTGTGGGTGCCTGAGGTTTTTGTCTGGGTGGGAATGGGGAGAAAAATGGAGTTCTAGGGAAAGGAGGGCATGGACTCAGGTGAGAATACCTTCTACCAATGCCACAACCTGGACTCAAGCACTCCCACTACATTGATTTCCAGGGCCAATGGCCCAGCTGGGAGACATGAGAGCAAGTACTGGCTGTCTTATCCAGACTGGGGATCATGAATTTCAGAAAGAAAGTGAGAAATGTTTGGCTTGGAGATTGCACTGCACTGCTATTCAAACTTTGCCTTTAACAGATAGCCCCTGCTCACATTTCCACATATGCTCTCTGTGGTTTCCAGGAAGACTTTCCACCATTTGTGACAGCATCTCAATGGAAATAAATGGGCTTGCCTTGCTATATTCCTCCACCCTACTCAGGCACTGGTGAGCTGTACGAACTGCACTGGTTAGGAAGGGCAGAAGGGTGAACAACAGTGATCTTTAAAGGGTGCCCTGTACTTTAGAGTTATAAATAGCTTAGTGCCCAGTGGGGAGACTTCTCTAGTTCTTCCTTTACAGTTGAACTCTTGGTCAAGGTGGCAAAATTATTTTGTAATAACTATTTCTTTCTCCCTGAGCTCTCACAATGAAAAAGTGATGCTTAGGACTTCATGTTCAGTAAATGTAGCTCTCAGTTCTGGGAGGAATGCATTGCTTTCTTAAGGGCAATGGGTTTCATGCTGCCCACATTGATCACACAACCTTCCAGTCCTGGGTGGTATTTGTTGACCTCTATGAGGATTGCACACCCCCAAAACATGACAGGGCCTGAACTTTTAAAACAATAGTGACAATCCAGGCAGGCTGTGAAATTTTGCAGTAACTATGAAAAAAGTTCTCAGCTAAATGATGAGGAGGATAGGCAAATTGCTACCCAAAGGGTTTTCCCCGTGGCCTGTGTGCAGTCCTCCTGATTTAAGCTTCTGCAAGGTAAGTGGCCTCTCTGCCACTGCTTCTTCCCACAGCCCCCGCCGGGATGTCCTGGGTTGTGACAGAACACGTGGGAGCACATTTTCAAAACCTGCAGTCACATCCAGGTGGAGACCTACTACAATTGTAGCCTTTGGTGTTGTGGGTGGTTCCAGTGGTCACAACATGAACAGTCACAGGGATTTCAGAATGACATGGTGAACAGAAAGCAGTGACACTGCAGGTCTGCAGAAACTGTAGTTCTATTCTTATAACTAGCAGCCTCTCTGAGAGCTCTGGGTGTGGTGGCGATCACTGAGCAAGGCCCTGATCAGTCAGTCTCCTCCCTGCTGCTCTCCAGCCAGGGAGTCCCAGGGACCTGTCTCACCTTCCTCATCTGTAAAACAATAGGGCCAGAGTAGGTCAGAGGTTCTCACACCAGAGAGTTCACAAGAAACATTTAGGCAATATATTAAAAACAAGGACACCAAGACGAATCCTAGAAATGCAGCTTTTGAAAGTTCCCCACTGATATTGATGCTGATGGTCAATGGACCACGCAGAAGCCTCCTGGATCCTTGAGTCTCTACTGGGGCCTAGCTGTGATAGTACATTGGCTACTCTCTGGTTGATTTCGATTTCCCTTTATTTTAATATACACAAACTATTTTTTAATTATTGGGGAATTTATTATCTATTTATCACAATTACATTTAGAAACATTTAAGAGAGTTATAGTTCTAAACTGAATTTTTGGGGGCAAAGGGCTAAGTACTCAAAGGAAACAGGTGAGGAGTTGGCTGGACTGTGTATCAGTTATTCTACAGAAAATGTTCTATGGAAGAACTACATAGAGTCACAATTTTTCTATCTGCATATTTTCTTTCTTCTCTAGTTCCCTCCTCTCTTGTCTTCCTCAGTCCATCTTATACTTTATTTTAGGCTCTCTTGATCACACCAAGTAAAAGCTATAAGGAAATAGCTGCTGCCAAATGTGAAAGCCAATAGAAACCATGGATTCAGGGCTTCCCAGTAGTTGAACTCAAAACTTGACCTGGGTGAGGTACACATCCAATGTCATGATAAAGCCCCCTTCTTGGCCTATTGGGGGTTTTATCAGAACAGGAGCCATCAGCAGTTCTTACTCTGCACTGACAACATCAAACCTTGAATCAAAACATGTGGGAAAAGCAAAATCATCTGGTCACGAGGAAAAACTTGAGGCTCCAGCTTTAACCACAATACAGCCAGAATTCCCATGTAAGACATTTTTGAATGTTTGCATCTTCTAGTTCAAGTACTTTAACAGTAATTGCCCTGGTAGTGATTGTATAAGTTCATCTTAGTCATTCATTCAACAAACATAGGAGCACAGTGTGGCGTGAAGACATTGACCCTGCCCCACAAATGCCACTTTGACAAGTGCTACAGACAGAAGTGTGGGGGGCAACTTTCCCCTCAAGTCCCCCATCTGCCATGGATGAAAGTAAACACTACCAAGACATGATCTGCTTGGGGAGGAGAGGGGGCCAATCCTTCAAAAGGGGAGGGCCTCGAGCCCCTTCCTTCAGAGGCTTTTATTGGGTTGTAATACACAGGAATACATGGCAACAAGCGTCAAAGAATAGATAACATTTCAAAGAAATCTGAGGGCTTAGTCTGAGTCAGAGTCTGTCAGGAAGGGAGTTTTGCAGAAACTTTAGGGTTTCCTGCTCAGATCCTCAACAAATGAATGAAAACACTCTTAACAGAGCAGGTTTCACAGGTTTTTTAGGAATTCTTTGTGATGCCAGATTTTTTTCCCAGGGAGGGGATCTGCTCTAGCAAGACAAGGAACTGCACCCCTTCCCATCAGGTATTCAGGCTTAAGTGGATTAGAGCCAGAAAGCACTTCTCCCAGAGGACATGGGGTCTCAGGCTATCTCACATAGCTGGAGGCATGGGTCCATTGCTTGCTCTTTATTGCAGCCCCCCAAGTCCTTCCATGATGGCTTCCCAAGTGATCATGTCTGGCTTAGGTTGCTCCTCACTGTGAGACTTACCTGTCATGGACTTCCAACCATGCTTTGGGGGCAGGGAGGAAACTGAGGCAGCGTTTGCTACCAGAGACAAGCTTTGTCTCCTGTGGTCACTCATCCTTAGCCATGAGAGGTAGTTACAGTTCCTGAAACCAGGCAGAGCGGTCCACAACACAGAGGCACTCTGGTTTGGAAGGTTAGCGGAGGCCTTCCTGAGGAGGTAACAGTGAACTGAGTGAGACCACTAAGAGGGAACTAAATGAAGAGAGGATGGAAAGGTTTCCTAAGTGGTGTGAACAGCATTCACAAAGCCCCATGGTAGAAAGAAACTGGTGGGTACATGCTACTGAAAAATAGCTTTCATGCTCAAATAAAAGAGCAAATTATTTTTCCTTTAGTGAAAGGAAGAGGGTAAAATTATGACCTCCAGTTCTAGATATGTTCTCAGAGATGTCTTCTGAACCATGCTGCCTAATACACGATCTAATATGATACCTGTTAGGCCCCAGTGGCCTAATGGATAAAGCACTGGCCTCCTAATATTATACCAGTTATTCAGTTTTTGCCATAGGAAATTTAAAGCAAATACTGTTTTTTTCTTATTAACTTTTCTTGTGACTTGCATTTCTAAATAATAAACCAAATGTTGCTTAGTTTAATTTTCAAGTCGATGAAACTTCCTTTCCTGTTGCTAATTTAAGTCACTTAAAATGAATTTTGATTAATCTGGGATAGGAAATTTTGTCTTTCTTAATTGAAAACATTTTGAACCACTGAAATATTGCATTAAATTATTCAGGAAATGGCAGGGCTAGAAGTAAGAAATTTTTTTTAATCCCAGCTTCAAAGGATTAATTTCTTTAAACTCTTATAATAATCTTATTGAAAAGAGTTATTTAACTTTCAGTCAGCTATAAATGAATTATCTCTGCTAATTAAAAATAAAAATCCTTCTGGTTGTGTTGACATGCGTCATTCCAACAATGATCATACTCGCTACATATATGGGGCTGATAACATTTCCACAGATTTCTATCATATTTAAACTTCCCAGCTTCCTGTAACTAGTGAACAGGGGAGATGGCCTCTCAGAATGATATGATGAGAGTGCCTCTTTATTTTAAATCATGATATAGGTATATTATGGATTAGAACTGAATGGCCAGTCACCTTGAAAGGACATATTGAGCTTAAGGTGTTAATTAAAGAATGTCTTCTGTCAATCAGGAGAAAGAGGACGTGAAAAGTCTATACTGTGCCTACACACAGGTTTCTGCATGATCTAGCTCCTGTGCATTTCTTCAGACTTACTTTTCTGTCACTCTTTCTTATACACTCAGCCCTGGCGTGCTTTCCTGCTTGTCATTCCTGAAACACCCACAAAGCTCATTCCTGCCTCAGGATCTTTGCGCTTGCTGTTCTCTCTTCTTCCTGTTATACTTATGGCTCACTCTGTCACTTCCTTTAGGTCTCTGCTCAAATGCACTTCCTTAAAGAGGCCTTCTCTGACCAAGATATCTACAAAATTATTGCCATCAGTATATATACTTTATTTTTAGAGTGGTTTGAGGTTCACAGGAAAATTGAGTAGAAAGTGCAGAAATTTTCCATATATACCCTGCCTTCATAGGTGCAGAGCTTCTCCCACCATCAACATTCCCCATGAGAGTGGTACAATGTGAGAGAATCAATGAGCTGAAGTTGACGCATCGGCATCATCTGAAGTCCGTAGTTTACATTAGGGTGCATTCTGGGTGTTGAACATTCTATGAGTTTGGACAAATGCATAACAATATGTATCCATTATAATACTGTATGGGATAGTTTCACTGCCTTAAAACTCTTCTGTGTTCTACCTATTCATCCCTTCCTCCCCCCTAATCCCCAGCAACCACTGTTTTTTCACTGCCTCCATAGTTTTGCCTTTTCCATGACACACACTCATTATCATGCAATGTGTATTTTTTTCAGATTGGCTTCTTTCACTTAATAGTGTGCATTTAGGTTTTCTCCATGTCTTTTCATGGCTTGATAGTTCACTTCTTTTTAGCACTAATAATATTCCATTGCCTAAATAAGTTACAGTTTATTTATCCATTCACCTGCTGGAGGACATTCTTGTTGCCTCAAAGTTTTGGACATATATTTTGCAATTTATTTACTTTAGTTTTATTGTCTGACTTTCCCCATCCCTCAGGCATTGTAAGGGCAGTGACCCTGCCTATTTGTTCACTCTTTTATCTCGGTGACTATAATACTGACAGCCCATAATGGGTGCTCAAAATAAATATTTTATTGAATAAAAAATTGATGAACAAGATTCAAAACATAAGAAAAAATAATCATATGAATGAGAATTAGGTGTGACTGTAAAGTACTGACAGGAAATATGTTCTGTGGTCACAGGACACAACCTCTCCAGTCTCTGTGGCAGAGGGGCCTAAAGGGGCCACTTCAATTAGTGACTAAATGTGAAGGCAAGACTTCTGTTTAAAGAAGGAAGCCCTGGCTGGTGTGGCTCAGTGGACTGAGAGCCAGCTTGTGAACCAAAGGGTCGTTAGTTAGATTCCCGGTCAGGACACAGGCCTGGGTTGTGGGCCAGGTCCCCAGTAGGGGGCACACAAAAGGCAACCACACATTGATGTTTCTCTCCCTCTTTCTCCATCCCTTCCCCTCTATCTAAAATAAATAAATAAAATCTTATTTGAAAAAAGAAGGACATCTCAATCAAAGAGATCCTGGAGGAGAGAAAATGTTTGCAATATCTAAAGTGAGGGATCTATATCTAGCACGGTGCTAGGGACTTTCAGTCAATAAGTAAAGTATAGCAATGGCAATGAGTAAAAAATGGGCAAAAGGTAAGACAGGCAATCAACAGAAGAGGAATCCCACAAGGCTAGCAGGTATGCAACATTTTTAAGACCTTTGCCAATTAGAAAAATGCAAATACTTCTACAATGACAGGTAAATTTATAAGATTAAATTTGAAAAAAAAGTACATATGAGACGGTGGAGACTTGAGGTCAATGAACACTCACCCAGTGTTGTGGCAGCGCAGGGGTATCATACACAGGCAATCATTTCTTCCTTGAAACCCACCCGTGGCAGGGGCACTATTATTACTCTGTCTTAGAGACAGGGAAATTGGAGCACATATACATTCTGCGAGAACATAACCAAATGAAAAGAAGCATTTTAAGAACATTAAAGTTGTTGCCTTTATGGAGTGACAAAGAAATAGGATGGAGATGGGGATGGAGATGGAGAGGACAGAGAATGAGTGAGATAGGGCCTAGGTATGAACCACAAAGGACAATTGACCTTAAACTAGGAATACTTAGCTTACCTAAGCTAGGAATTCCTAAACTAGGAATACCAACATAACAGAAAGAGGGGAAGAGAGGCGGGGATGGTGGGAGGGTGGAGGAATGGAAGCTGAGAGGGAAGAGGAGAAGATAGAAGGAAGAAAGGCAGAAGGGGAGTAGAAAGGAGGAAACAAAGGAGGGAGGATGGGAAGAAAAAATGTCTGCAGACTCTACAACTCAGCTGCCTGGTTTGAATTCAGGCCCTGCTACTCATGAGCTGGATGATCTAGAGTAAGTTAAATAACTTTTTTGTGCTTCAATATACCTGTGTGTCGAGTAAGTAATAAAAGTGCCTACTTCATGGGCTAAACAAAGCTCATGAACAGTGCCTTGGCCTAAGTTGGCACTCTGTGGCTGTTCACTGTTCATCTGACAGGAGTGCAGTGAGAATGGGCAGGCCCCATGTGGGCTGGTAGGGACATATCAGGACATTGCCAACAGTGCCAAGTCCCAGAGGCAAGGAGGCAGTGGGGCTGCCAAGAAACTTGAACAAGCTCAGGGGGAGATGGTGCCCTATATTATTATTTAAAATAGTCATAGTGCTGTGTGGCATTTATGATTACCCCCACATTACATACAAGGAAGTTCTGCAACAGAGGAGTTGGGGCAGTGGGGCAGGAACTGAACACTGGGATTCAAAGCTGCTGCCCTTTGCTAGTGTTTCAAAGTCCCTGACAGTAATTTTGTGTTTTGGAATTCTAGAAATCATGTTATGCTTAACATAATGTCAACATTCTTTATAGCCTTTATTCATTATTATAAATAAAAATTGTTTTGTACATAAAAATATTAAGTTTAGTTGTATCTACAAAGAGCTGTAACCTCTAGATAAGCACTGTCTAATACAAATATAGCATGAAACACATTGTTTCAAGTGTTCTTGTACTCACATTTTAAATATAAAAAGTTACAGGTGAAATTAATTATAATGATATATTTTATTTAAGCCAATATTTTCAAAATATTATTGTATCAATATATAATCAACATAAAACCTATTAATGAGATATTTTGCTTCTTCTTATTCATACTTTTCATGGTACCTCTCAATTTGGACAAGCCACAGTTCAAGCATGTAGTAGACACCAGCGGCTACTGTATTAGACAGCACAGCCAGAGGGAATATTCAGACACAGAAAAATGCCAGCAAATACTAACTACAGTATTTAAATTATATACTGATACTTGGATCTCCTAGCACAATTAATAATACTACACAAAATTGCTTATGATATTGCCAAATAACTACTTTTTCTTCCAAAGCTTCTTATTTCTTAGAACAACACTCATATGGTTTGTGAAGTACATAATGCACACAAACTTATCAATATTTATTTTCATATGCAAGAGTGACTCATCACTTGCAGCAGGCAGCCCTGAGCACACAGCAGAAAACAGCCACAGCATCTCTGATTGATGAGATCATGACAATTCTTTGTTCCTGCCCCAGTTCCCAGAAATGTCAACCTTAACCTTCAGCTCCCTACATCAACTCTTGCTGGATATCAGTGTATTGCTTTGCATAAGCAATATCTCCACACGGATTATTCTTAAGCTTTAATCATTGCAGAATTACAAAATTTTTCCACTTTTCTCAATTTCTTGATTAACTTTTTTTGAAATTCATTAAAATATATAAATTTCCTAAAACTTCTGGGAAGCAATTTCTGCATGGAAACATCACCCTTATCCTCTGGGCTTTGCTATTGTTATGGCAACAACAGAGATGATGTAGTACCTTTGGATGGCTGTGTGGAGTGGACAAGACATTAAAGCAGACTTCAAATGACTTCTCTATCTTGACATGTTTAAAGATGTTCTTTTCTTTCAGTTCGGCTTAGTGATTCTATCAAAAGCACGGTACATTTGTGTCAATAGTTTAAATTCTTGAATACTGGGTTATAATTTAATTGGAAGAAGGTGGAGAGAACTATTCTAACAAAGATTGACCACTGGGAACTTACAACAATAAATAATCTTATTGCCATTGTCTTAACCTTGTTGCATAGCAACAGAAGCACTGAACTAGGAACAAACATTGTGTTGTCTTCACCCGCACCTGTATCCCTTGACCATATATTGTTAAACAATATTATGTCTTATCCACAGAATCCATTTGCAGCAAGCGTATGGTGTACATCTAAATTCCAGATTTATTTGTCTTAAGATGAAGGATGAGATGTAAAGAAAATATTGCCAAGAAAATCTATTCCAAAATAAAGTATTTCATATGAATACACTGAGTTAGATACTTTTTAAAACATAAATAACAAATAAAAGTCTTATAAAATTTTTGTTCAATAAGATCATGACCTGAGTCAGGTGGTTAATAAAAATTGTAGGCAATCATAAAAAATGGTAATATGTATATATGTATATGTATATATATGTATACATATATACACACACACACACATACATTCACCACACCTCTTCTTCACCCATTTATCTACTAATGGCCTATTATACCTTGGCTATAGTTATGCTGCTGTGAACATAGGGGCCCAGATATCTTTTCAAGTTAGTGTTTTCATTTTTTCAGATAAATATAAAGAAGTGGAATTACTGAGTCACGTGGTAGTTCTATTTTAAATTTTTTGAAGGATCTCCATACTGTTTTCCACAGTGGCTACACCAATTTGCAATCTTATCAACAGTGTATGAGGGTTACCTTTTCTCCACATCCTCCCTAACATTTGTTCTTGGTTGTCTATTTCATAACAGCCATTCTGACAGGTGTGAGGTAATATCTCATTGTGGTTTTGATTTGTATTTCCCTGATGATTAATGATGTTGAGCTTTTTTCATGTGTCTGTTGGCCATCTGTATGTCTTCTTTGGAGAAATATTTATTCAGATTCTCTGCCAGTTTTTAAATCAGATTTCCTCTTTGATTCTTTTTTCATTGATCCATTGGATAGCCTCCACATGTTTGTGTATTTTCCAGTTTTCTTCTTGCAATTGATTTCTAGTTTCATAATGTTGTGGTCCAAAAAAATGTTTGATATGGCTTCAGTTTCCTTAAATTTACTGAGACTTCTATGTGCCTAACATGTAGTATTTCCTGGAGAATGTTCCCTGTGCACTGGAAAATAATGTGTGTTTTGCTGCTTTTGGATGAGATGTTTTGTATATATTTCTTAAGTCCAATGTTTTCTTGTTGATTTTCTGTCTAGATAACCTATTTATCCATTCATATAAGTGGGTGTCAAAGTCCTCTACTATTATTATATACTGTTAATCTTTCTTGTTATATCTGTTAATATTTGCCTTATATATTTAGATATCCCTATGTTGGGTACATGTATGTTTATAAGAGTTATATCTTCTTGTTGGATTGATCCCATTATCATTATATTAATAGAATGCCCTTCACTGTCTTTTGCTACAGTCTTTATTTTAGAATCTATTTTGTCTGGTATTAGTATTGTTTGATTACTATAGTAATAGAATTCATCCAACATTTTTTTTCAAAATTGTTTTAGTATCTTAATTCCTTTACTTTTCCATCTAAAGTTTAGAATCAGTTTATAAATGTATAACACAGCTGGCATTTTTATTAGAATTGCACTAAATCCATCAATCTATTGGGGAAAAATTGACATCTTTACTATGTATGATGAGCCTTCCAATCTACGAACATAGTATGTCTGTCTTTTTATTTTATTTATATCTTTTTTTCTTTCTTTGGTGTTTTGTAGTTTGCAGCTTACAGATTGTGTACATGTTTTGATGGATTTATACCTAAATATTTCATTTGTCTTGAGCTATTATAAATGCTATTTAAAAATTTGGGGGAAAGAAGTGGGGAGCACTGGGGAGGTGGGCTGGGATGGGAGTAAAAGACAGAAAATAACAATTAAAATAAATAAATTTAAAAAAATGAATGAATAAATAAAAATCCTTTAAAAAATTTTGGTCTCAAATTGTAGATTGTTAGTATATAAAAATAATTGATTTTTGCCCACATTTACTTTTAAATAAAAATATTTTCAGTGACTCACCTTTATGGAGTATTTTCAAAGCATCCTACTTTATATTCATGGAAATGACAACTCTTTTCACACTGATATTTTATTGGCGTGTGTAGTATATCATTAAATTGTGTAATTATTATAATAACACACAAGTGGGATAAACAGGTTTGGGAACACACTGAGCCAGCTCTTGGTAAGCATACACATCAACTGGTAAAGGCAAAAGTGTGTCCATGTACTATAGCAGTTGCTAGCTGCAAGGATTCAGCATGTCTGTAAATAAATACAGTAAATAGAAGATCAATTAATGCATAGAGTTAATTAAGTGAGGATAGGTTGAGAGAGCTTCTACTGAAAGATCTACATAAAATAGACAGGAAGGAAATAAGATGGCCAAGTTTCCATGATTGCATTTAAATATATAGGTAATGATATATCTTGAGAATATGGCCATACATTGTATACTCACCACAATATTTCTATTGGAGGAGCATTTTAATAAAAGAGAAAAGAGCTATAAGTATCATGTTTTTGAAGAATATTTAATGAGGATGAAGATGGTGGTGAAGTAGATGAGAGCAGAGCCCAGTTCTCCCTGTACCCAGCTGGAGCGCCTAACCAATCTTCTGAGGAACAGAGTGAACAGCCAACAGAATCCCAGCTTACAGAAATTTGGAGGCCAAAAAGTATAGAGGACATCAAAAAACAGATGTTGAGAAGATTGCGCTGGGACAGTAAGGTCCCTGCAATCTGTATAGAGACCTAGGTCACTGTGGACCCCGGCCCAGTGCCTGCCACAGGATGCTGGGAGGAGAGTTAGATCCCCAGCTCCCTCTCCTACCAGAGCAAGGAGGGCAATCTGGCACCAGGAGGAACCTGGATAATGGAAGTCTCTGGGGGGAATAGAGACAAAGTGGGAGGCACACAGAGGCATTATATAACCCTTGGGACTGTGGACACCAGCTAAGTCATTACCACAGAAATTGGGGTGCCAGGTAACACCTAGAGGAGGGTGGAGAATTGGGCCCTGTTGGACCCTGACCCAGATACTCTACAGACTGGTTAGAAAGTTGGGCTGTGTGAAAGTCATTCACTTATTAAGAACAGCGGGCAGCTGCTTTGAAAGGAACTTGTGAGCAGTGGCTGGCTCAACCTGAGGATGATTTGAGCTGCACACCCAGAGGCTGGGTGGCCAAGTGAAACTGTGTGCCAAGGCCTGATCCATTCTGCATGCCCAGAGACTGAGTGGTTGATTTGAGCCTGGCAGCTCATAGAAGACCTGGGTTGGAGGCTGGGAAACTGTGAATATTGTGACCCATACCTGGTCCCCATCCTCTCGAAAACATAGGAAGGGAGAAAAGTGAAAACCAACCCCTTTCTTCCTCTGGCATCTAGGAAGACCAGCAGAACTTGCCAAACAGGTTTAAAGTCAGCAGGAGGCTTTATTTTTTTCAGTTCCTCTCTCTTTTTTTCTTGCCCCAAGTGAGACAATAAGAAGTGGAATTGTGAAGGGTCCAGAGACAGATCTGAAGGGGGAGCATAAGGCTAACCCCAAAAATTGAGAAACTGAGACAAATATCACTTTGCTATCCCATAGAGCTAACATTTTATTTTTTATGCATATTTTTTCATTATTTTTGCCATTTTTATTTTATTAGGATTTCTTTTATTTTTCTTCCATATGTTTCATTTTCCTCATTTTATTTCTTTGTTTAATTGCACTGTTTCACTGGTTTTTCTTATTCTCTCTTTCTTATATTTTCATTTTTCTTCTTTCACTTCACCCATGTACCAATAACACATTACTCGTGACTGGGGACTTCCTATTCTGGTTATCCAAATAATATATTTCTTGTCATATTATTGTTGTTCCAGTACTATTGCAAATGTTGTTCCATGCAATTGTACATACTACACAGCAACCCTCCCTGATCTTAGCCCACTTCACTTTATTCCTGAGCATTATTACTGTGGTAGTTAACTCTATTCTCTCTCATACTACACCTACTTACTATCCTTTACTCTTACTGTATCTCATCATCTAACCTTGCATAAACGTTCTGTTTTCTGGATTCAGCTCTCAATCCACCTCCCCTCTAACAAGAATCTTATCTCTTTCATCTTTTATAAAAAATGGTTAGTTAGGTGAAATATCACAGTTAACACTATACTTATCCAAAGAACCTCCTATCTCTTCTCTACTTCCTGGTACTTTAAATCTGATAAAATACTCTCCCACTATCTTAATCCATTTTGTCTACCACCTGCCATGGATCACACACAAGAATAGGTGGGAGCTTGAACATCAGTATACCTGTGGGAGGAGAGAAACCACCAACAAAGGCACCACCAAAAGGAAAAACCCAAGTTTCAAAAAAAATTTTATTTATTTATCTTTAGAAGGGAAGGGAAGAAGGAGAGAAATATCAATGTATGGTTGCTTCTGGTGCATCCCCTGCTGGGAACTGGCCCCTGTTGGGAACTGGCCTGCAACCCACGCATCTGCCCTGACAGGGAATCGAACTGTGATCTTTTGGTTTGCAGGCCCGTGCTCAATCCACTGAGCTACACCAGCCAGGAGGAAAAACCCAAGATTAACAAAAGAGCCCACACAAACAGAAGAAAGGGCAAACCTATAGCATCCAGACAAGAAGATCAAAGAGACCACACCACTGAACCCCATAGAATTCCTACCATAGAAATTCAATCTACAAAGACAGCTAGCAAAGTGAAATATCAGGAAGCTCAGAAATAAGCAGAAAGAGTCACCTAAGATGGGGAGACAAGAAGAACATGTAATCAAAAGGAATGGAAGACTCCCCACTAAAAGAGCTAAACAAAATGGAAGTGAAGAAACTTCCAGATATAGAATTCAAAATAGTGCTTATAAAGATGCTCAAGGAACTCACAGACAATTCCAAGGAACTGAGTGAGAACTACAACAGTATGAAAAAGGAAATAGAAACTATAAGCAAAAACCAGGAAGAAATGAACAATAAAATCTCAGAAATAAAAAACACACTAGAAGGAATTACAAGCAGGCTAGATGAAGCAGAGGATCAAATCAGAGAGCTAGAGGACAAGGTAGAGAAAAACAACCAGAAAGAGCAAGAAACGGAGAAGAGATTCAGAAAGAATGAAGAGGTATTAAGGGAACTGTAGGACGGCATGAAATATAATAACATCTGTATAATAGGGATACCAGAAGGAGAAGAAGAAGAGCAAGGGAGAGAAAACCTATTTGAAAAAGTAATGATGGAAAACTTCCCTAATCTGATGGGAGAAAAAGTCACACAAATCAATGAAACACAAAGTCCTGATCAAGAGGAACCCAAAGAGGCCCGCTTTAAGACACATCGTAATAAAATTGGCAAAATTTCATGACAAAGAGAGAATCTTGAAAGCAGCAAGGGAGAAATAGGAAGTAACATACGAAGGAGCCCTGATAAGACTAGCAGCTGACTTCTCAATGGAAATGCTCCAAGCCAGAGGAGAATGGCAAGGAATATTCCAAGTAATGAAAACCAAAGGCTTGCAACCAAGACTACTCTATCCATCAAGGCTCTCAATGAAAATGGAAGGCAAAATAAGAAATTTTCCAGAAGAGACTTCCGCCAAGATGGAGGTATAGGTGGATGTGCCGTGCCTTCTCACACAACCAAGTTTAGGGACAACTAAATATTAGCATCAGAAAACACAACCAGAACACGGAAAATTGAACTTTTCGGAAGTCCGTTAACAACAAATTCTGCAGCCCGACCGGTAAGGGGCGAAACTGGCGTCTCGTGAGGGGTTGCACAGGAGGACTCTGGTCGGACGGACCCAGGCGTGGAATCCAGATGCGCGAATCCAGATGCACGGGTTCCAAACCCAGGATTGGACCTAGTGAGCGACCGAGCAACCCACCGGGTGAGCGACTGCTGAGGAGACAGTGGGGAGGCGGTGCTGCGTGTTGACTGCGGTTGCCTATCTGCGGGCAAGCGGACAGGCGAGGGAGTGAGCGGTTGGACTGGGGCCCGGCGGTCCCCGTGGCTTGCGGCAGTAGAGGGCGCCGCCATATCCCCGCTCTGACCACACTCCCACATACAGCGTCACAACCCAGCGACCTGGGAGTCCAAGGCGCCGCTTCTCACATTTAAAGGGCCAGAACAGACCAAAAATGTCACAGGAAGACCTCAAAGCCCCAGAGATAAATCTAAGCGACGAAGAAATAGCAAAACTCTCAGACGCACAGTTTAAAACACTGGTCATCAGGATCCTAACAGATCTGGTTGATTATAGCCACAAATTAGAGAAACATATGAAGGCTAAACTAAGAGAAATTAATGGCATTCCACAGGAAACCCATAGAGATGAAAAGGAAACTGGGACTCAAATCAATGGAGTGGACCAGAAGAAAGCAAATAATGGCCAAACAGAAAAGAGTCAAGGAGCAAGAATTCAAAGAAATGAGGAGAGTCTTAGGAACCTCCAGGACATCTTTAAAGGCTCCAATATCCGAATTATAGGGGTACCAGAAGGGGGAAAGACACAACCACCAGTGGAAAAATTATTTGAACAAATAATAAAAGAAAATTTCCCCAATCTGGCAAAGGAAATAGACTTCCAAGAAATCCAAGAAGCTCAGAGAGTACCAAAAAAGTTGGACTCAAGAAGAAACACACCAAGGCATATCATAATTACATTAGCCAAAATTAAAATGAAGGAGAGAATCCTAGAAGCAGCAAGAGCTAAGGGGACAATCACCTACAAAGGAGTCCCCATCAGACTGTCAGCAGATTTCTCAAAAGAGACCTTACAGGCAAGAAGGGGCTGGAAAGAAATATTCCAAGTCATGAAATCTAAAGACCTACAACCAAGATTGCTCTATCCAGCAAAACTTTCATTTAGAACGGAAGGACAGATAAGGTGCTTCTCAGATAAGACCAAATTCAAGGAGTTCATCATCACCAAGCCCTTATTATATGAAATGTTAAAGGGACTTATCTAAGAAAAAGAAGTTAAAGAAACATGAACAGTGAAAGAACAACAAGCTCACAGTTATTAACAACCACACCTAAAACGAAAGCAAACTAAAAGAACAGCTAGATCAGGAGTGGAAACATAGAAATGAAGATCTCAAGGAGGGTTAGCAACAGGGGAGTGGGAGGAGGAGATGGGGGGAGAAGGTACAGAAAATAAGTAGCATAGACAGTAGATAGAAAATAGATGGGGGGGCAAGAATAGCATGGGAAATATAGAACCTAAAGGACTTGAGACACATGGACATAAACTAAAGGGGGGTAATGGTGGGGATGGGGGGGCAGGGTGGAGGGGAATGAAGGGGGGAATAGAACAACTGTAACAGCATAATCAATTTAAATAAATAAATTTAAAAAAAAAAGAAATTTTCCAGAAGAGAGACAGCTGAAAGAATATATATCCACCAAACCAGCACTGCAAGAAATGCTGAAGGGACTGCTTTAAGAAAAGGAAGGAAAAGAGTGAAAGGGAGAGGAATACAAGTACAAAAATGGCAATGAATAAGTACCCATCAATAATAACCTTAGGCCCTGGCTGGTGTAGCTCAGTGGATTAAGCACAGGCCTGCGAACCAGAGGATTCCGGTTCGATTCCCAGTCAGGGCACATGCCTGGGTTGCAGTCCAGTTCCCTGTAGGCCAGTCCCCAGCAGGGGACGTATGAAAGGCAACCATACATTGATGTTTCTCTCCCTCTCTCCTTCCCTTCCCCTCTAAAGATAAATAAATAAAATATTTAAAAAAATAACCTTAAACGTAAATGGATTAAATGCTCTAATCAAAAGACATAAAGTAGCTGAATGGAGAAGAAAGCATGATCCACACATATGCTGCCTAGAAGAGACCCACCTCAGAACAAAAGACCTATACAGACTGAAAGTGAAAGGCTGGAAACAAATATTCCAAGCAAATGGACAGAGGAAAAAAGCTGGGGTAGCAATACTCATATCAGAAAAAAATAGACTTCAAAAAAAGGGCCATAATAAGAGGTCACTTCATAATACTAAAAGAAGAGTCCATAAAGAACACATAAACATTGTAAATATACATGCACCCAACATAGAAGCACCCAAATACATAAAGAAATTCTTGGAGGATTTCAAGAAAGATATTGACAGCAACACAATTACAGTAGGAAATTTTAACACCCCATTGTCAAATACAGACAGATCTTCCAAAATGTTAAGAAAGATATTGTGGCATTGGGCAATGCCCTAGATGAAATGCACTTAACTAATGTATATACAACCTTTCATCCCAAAGAAGCAAAATACACATTCTCTTCAATTGCACATGAAACATTTCAAAGATAGACCACATGACAGGACACAAATCAAGCCTCAACAAATTCAAGAAAATTGAAATCATATCATACATTTTTTTCTGACCACAGGGGAATGAAACTAGAAACCAACCTCAAGGAAAAAACCCTAAAACACTCAAACTCATGGAGATTGAATAGCATGCCATTAAAGAATAAATGGCTCAAGAATGAGATCAAGGAAAAAATTAAAAAGTTTCTGGAAGCAAATAAAAATGAACTCACAACAACCCAAAATTTATGAAACACAGTGAAGGCCGTCCTAAGAGGAAAGGTCATACAGGCCCATCTAACAAAATAGAAATAACTTCAAATAAACAACCCAACCCTACATCTACAAGAACTGAAGGAACAACAACAAAGATAGCCCAGAGCAAGTACAAAGAAGGAAATAACCAATATCAGAGCAGGATTAAATGACATAGAGATGAAAAGCACAATTCTAAGGATCAATGAATCCAGGAGCTGGTTCTTTAAAAACATAAGCAAAACTGACAAGCCCTTAAGCAGACTCATCAGGAAAAAAAGAGAGAGGACCCAAATAAACACAATCAGAAATGAAAGAGAAAAGATTACAACTGACACCACAGAAATGCAAAGGATTCTAAGATATTACTATGAAGAACTATACACCAAGAAATATTAAAACCTAGGTGAAATGGACAAATTTCTAAGAAATATAATATTATATTAAAAATATAATATACCAAAACTGATGAAGAAGCAGAAAGCCTGAACAGACCAATAACAGCAGATGAAATTGAAGCAGTAATCAAAAAACTCCCAACACACAAAAGCCCTAGACCAGATGGCTTCATGGTCGAATTGTACCAAACATTTAAAAAAGAGCCAACCCCTATCCTTTACAGACTATTAAAAAAAATCCAAGAATCCAGAAGACTCCCAAACTGTTTTTATGAAGCCGACATCATCCTAATCCCAAAACCAGATAAAGGCATACCAAAGAAAGAAAACTTCAGGCCAATATTGTTGATGAACATAGAGGCTAAAATCCGCAACAAAATATTGGCAAACTGGATCCAGCAATACATTAAAAAGGTCATACACCATGACCAAGTGGGATTCACCTCAGGGATGCAAGGATGGTAAAATATTTGCAAATCAATAAATGTAATACACAACATTTATTGTGCAATACACAAAAGAAAAAAATCACATGATCATATCACTAGATGCAGAAAAAGCATTTGATAAGTTACAGAATGCATTTATCATAAAAACGCTCACCAAAGTGGGAACAGAGGGAGAGCATCCTTCAACATAATAAAGGCCTTATATGAGAGACCTACAGGCAACATCATACTCAATAGGCAAAAACTTAAAAAAACTTTCCCGCTAACATCTGGAACAAAACAAGATTGTCCATTTCCAACATTTCTATTCAACATAGTATTGGAAGTCCTAGCCACAGCAATCAGACAACAAAAAGAAATGAGGCACCTAAATTGGTAAAAAGGAAACAAATCTGTCATTGTTTGCACATGACATGATAGTGTACATAAAAAACCTTAGTCAATTTGGCAAAACAGCAGAATACAATGCCAATATTCAGAAATGAAAGGCATTTTTGTATACCAACATTGAAATATCAAAAACAGAAGTCAGGGAAAAAATTTTATTTACTAGAGCAATGAGAAAAATAAAATACCTAGGAATAAACCTAACCAAGGAGGTAAAAGACCTGTATGCAGGAAACTACACAACACTGAAGAAAGAAATCAAGAAAGACACAAGCAAATGGAAACATATACATGTTCATGGATTGGAAGAATTAACATCAACAAAATGTCCATATTAGGCTCTCTGCTCCTTCTGTTCAACAGACAGCCGCGTCTTCCTGAGCAGTGCCAGAAGCCTCAACCCTGAGACACGATGGTGAAGATTGGAGTGAACGAATTTGGCTGTATTGGGTGCCTGGTCACCAGGGCTGTCTTTTACTCTGGCAAAGTGGACATTGTCACCATCAATGACCCTTTCATTGACCTCAACTACCTGGTCTACATGTTCAGAAAACCGTATTAAATTAAAAAGCCAACCAACTGTATGGGAAAACATTTGCCAATGATACCTTAGACAAAGGTTTAATCTCCAAAATATACAAAGAACTTACATGACTCCATTCTAAGAAGACAACTAACCCAATTAAAAAATTGGAAAAGGACTTAAACAGACACTTCTCCAAGGAGGACATACAGAGGATCCAGAGACACATGACGAGATGCTCAATATTGTTAGCTATCAGAGAGATGCAAATTAAAACCACAATGAGATACCACTTTACACCAGTCAGGATGGCTATCATAAACAAAGCAACAAACAACAAATGTTGAAGAGGTTGTGGGGAAAAGGGGACCTTAGTTCACTGTTGGTGGGATTGCAGACTGGTACAGCCATTATGGAAAACAGTATGGAATTTTCTCAGAAAAATAAAAATTGACCTGCCTTTTGACTCAGCAATTCCACTGCTAGGATTATATCCTAAGAATCCTAAAACATCAATTTCAAAGAACCTATGCACCACAATGTTCATAGCAGCACAATTTACAATAGCCAAGAGTTGGAAGCAACCTAGGTGCCCATCAGTAAATGAATGGATCCAAAAATTGTGGTACATATACACAATGGAATTCTATGCAGGAAAAAGAAAGAAGGAGCTCCTACCCTTTGCAACAACATGGATGGAACTGGAAAGCATTATGCTGAGTGAAATAAGCCAGGCGGTGAAAGACAAATATCATATGATCTCACCTTTAACAGGAAGCTAAACAACAAAACAAACAAGCAAGCAGAAAAAACAAAGACACTAAAATAGAGAACAAGGGGACAGTGACCAGAGGGGAGAGGGAAAGAAATTTAAGGAGAAAAAAGGGGAGGGATTTGGAGGAACAAGTATGAAGGACACAGGGACAAGAACTAAGGGGGGTGGAAATGTGAGGGAGGTAGGGAGCCCGGGGTCAGGTGGGCTGGGATAGGAGAAATAGGCAGAAAACTGTACTTGAAAAATAACTAAATAAAATTTAAAAAATAGATCATAGAAAGCAAAACAAACAAACAAAAAAATGTCCATACTACGTAAAGCAATTTACAGATTCAATGCAATCCCTATTAAAATACCAATGGCACATTTCACAGATATAGAACAAACACTTTCAAAATTTATATGGAGCCATAAATAATCCTGAAGAGCTTCTGGAATTTTGAGAAAGAAAAACAAATTAGGAGGGATCACAATACCTGATCTCAAAATGTACTACAAGGCCACTGTAATCAAAACAGCCTGGTACTGGTATAAGAGCAGACACATGGACCATTGGAACAGAATAGAAAGCCCAGAAATAAACCCAAGTCTCTATGGTCAATTAATATTTGACAAAGGGGACTGCAACATAAAGTGGAGCAAAGATAGCCTCTTCAGCAAATGGTGTTGGAAGAACTGGACAGCTACATGCAAAAAAATGAGACTCGACCACCAACTTAAACCATACACAAAAATAAATTCAAGGTGGATAAAAGATTTAAATATGTCTTGATACCATTCAAGTCCTAGAGGAGAGCATTGGCAGGAAAATCTCAGATATTCCAAGTAGCAATATTTTCACTGATATGACCCTTAGAGCAAGGGACATAAATGAAAAAATAAACAAATGAGATCTCATCAAAATTAAAAGCTTCTGCATGGCTAAAGAAAACAGCATTAAAATGAAAAGAGAACCAACCATATGGGAAAATATATTTGCCAATGATACCTCAGACAAGGGTTTGATCTCCAAAATATATAAAGAACTTACATGACTCCACTCTAAGAAGATACGCAACTCAATCAAAAAATGGGCAAAGGACTTGAACAGACATTTCTCCAAGATAGACATACAGAGAATCCAGAGACATATGAAAAGATGCTCAGTATTGCTAGCCATCAGAGAGATGCAAATTAAAACCACAATGAAATACCACTTCACACTGGTCAGAATGGCCATCATAAACAAACCAACAAATGAGTATTGGAGAGGTGGTGGAGAAAAGGGAACCCTCATTCACTATTGGTGGGATTGCAGACTGGTACAACCACTGTGGAAAACAGTATGAAATTTCCTCTGAAAACTAAAAATGGACCTGCCTTTTGACCCAGCAATTCCACTGCTGGGATTATATCCTAAGAACCCTGAAACACCAATCCAAAAGAACCTATGCACCCCAGTGTTCATAGCAGCACAATTTACAATAGCCAAGAGTTGGAAGCAACCTAAATGCCCATCAGTAAATGAATGGATTAAGAAACTATGATATATTTACACAATGGAATACTATGCAGCAGAAAAAAGAGCTCTCACCCTTTGGGACAGCATGGATGGAACTGGAGAGCATTATGCTAAGTAAAATAAACCAGGTGGTGAAAGACAAATACCATATTATCTCACCTCTAACTGGAACCAAATCAACAAAACAAACAAGCAAGCAAAATATAACCAAAGACATTAAAATTAAGAACAAACTGACAGTAACCAGAGGGGAGACAGGAGGAAATAATGGGGGGAAAGAGAGAAGGGTCTACAGGAACAACTATAAAGGACACATGGACAAAAACAAGGTGGGGTGGAAACAGGGGAAGGAGGCAGGGTGGGTTGGGATGGTCAGGCAAGGAAGGGAGAAAACTGTACTTGAACAACAATAAAATTCAAAAGTATTTAATAAAAAATAAATAAACATTATAGAAAAAACAAAACAAATAGAATATTTAATGATATGAAGAGACCTTAATTACATCAAGTACCAGTTTATAAAATAAAATTTTATATCCAATATGATCCCACATATGTAAAAAAGTATATTTATTAATAGAAAAAGATTAAAAAATATATCAAATTATATCTAATAATTATCTATAACTTTTGGGATAATGGTTGGCTTTTAATAAATGTTTTTACTCTTTAATTACAGTTTATTTTTATAATGATGGCCTTTTTTTACAATAAGAAAAAAGATTATTTTTTGAAAGAAAGAAATTTTTTACCTACTTTATTTGCTACATTTAAATATCTGACAACAATATCCCCATTGTTGTCTTGTGTTGTAGTAAAAACCATTACAGGGTTTTGGCATTCTTACCAATCTCCTATGCCTTTGAGGAATCATGCCTACTGCAGTAGTGTTTGCCATGTGGTAAATTAATTATATTCATGATTGTGACAGCCAAAATTATAAAGCCTTTATAAACCTATTTAATAACTATTTAGTTAATCTAATAATATTAATACTAGCCATTTAATACTTATTTTATTACTGTAAAGATCTTAAGTAATTGTAAGTAGAGGGCAGCAATAATTTCATCTTGTCCCCATCACAACCATGCAGCTCTTCATTTAAGCTAAAAGCATAAGCCCCACTGTGGATCATTTTCTTGCATGAGCTAGTTTGTTGACAGTTGTCAGTTATTCATAAAATTCTTAGGTAAACAGTGGGGGCATTTAAAAAGGAGCTTCAAAATATCATACAGTGCTTGCTTCAGCAGCACATATACAAAAACATCATAGTTTCTAAGGCAACTCTCTCTGTCCTGGTTAGTGACTCTTTTCCCTGTCAATTTCCTTAGATCAGTGGTTCTGAACCTTTCCTGGATCATAATATTCTTAGTCATCTGAGTCAGATATTCAAATTTCCACACACATTTGTCCTTGAGCTTTGGTGATTATTCTTAAAAGCCTTTCATTGTTCCTCTCCCCATTCTTCAAAAGCATTTTAATTTGTTTTTTTCTTTCACACTTATTACATTAAAAATTCCCTAAATTCTTCCATCACCAAATCTGTCACCCAATCTATTGATTCCATCTCAGACAAGTCTTTCATAGTGGTCTCCTCCTCCAGACCCTGATCACAGCTTAGGGCATTATCATTTTGCACCTTCGCTTTGCCAATAGCCTCTAAACTGGTCTCCCTGACTCTGGCCTCCCTATCATCCCCCATCATTCATGATTACACACTGAAGTCATCTTCTTGAAAACAAACTTGATCATGTCCCCTCTTACTTAAAGCCTATTCTTTATAATGTTCCTTTCTTTATTTTTTGTGTCTAGGGAGAATATGGTGGTGGCCTATCAACCTGCAATAGCACAGCCAGGAAGAGAGGGCCAGGGAGCAAGAGTACAATTTCACACACTGATAAGTGAGCATGTTTTTTATTCCCCCCTCTAGAGCAATGAGAGGTTGCTTAGGCTGTGTTTCAAAAAGAGAGACTATTTTCAGGGAGTCATTATGTGTCTCTCCAAGGATCACTTTCTCTACCACAGATCTATCTATCCACTCAAGAGCTGGGCTCGGGCCCAGGAAAGTGAACCACAGTGATAAGTGGCCACATCTGTGAATGTGCCTGGGAGCCCACGGGTGGTGAGCATAACTGGAGTTTGGAAGAGGATAAGCTCTGGGAAGTCTGGCAGATGATGAGAGAAGGGTAGACTGAAGCTCATGTTTTAACAATGGTCCTCCAACTTTAGGGCACATCAGCATGTCCTGTGGAGCTTTGAGAAATTCCTAACCCCATGGCACCAAATCCTCTTAAATAAAAATCTCTGAAGAGCTGGCATCTCCATTCTTTTTTAACCCCCAGGTGATGGCAATACACAGCAGATTTGAGAGCCAGGGTTTTAGCAGATTTGGGTTTGCAGGAAAGTTTCTGAGTGCAGTCTGAAGGTACTGAGTCCTTTACCCTACTGGCAGAGCACTGGTCACACACATTTGTCCTTGAATTTTTGGTGATTTTTTAAAAAATTTTTATTTATTTATTTTCAGAGAAAGGGGGATGGAGGGAGAAAGAGAAAGAAAGAAACATCAATGTGAGAGAGAAAAATCAATCAGTTGCCTCTCATCTGTACCCTGACTGGAGACAGAATTGGGAATTGAACCAGCAACCTTCTGCATTGCAGTACAACAACCAACCAACTGAGCCATGCTGGTCAGGGCATTTAAAATCCTTTCCTTTTTCTACTCATTCAGCATATACACTTTCATCCATTTTCTCTTTGACACCCATTACATTTTTATAAAAATCTAGTCTTATATGGAACATTCTGAAACAAGTTCAGCTTGCTCTATGCCTAGTCAACTGGATGAGGGAGAAAGAGGTAGCTTCCAGGCCTGGGTTCTTATTTATTAAAACAGAAGGTTTGGAATGGCTCATTTTCAAAGTTCCTTCATCTCTCTAGTCCTCTAAAACCCAGTTCCCAGTTTTCCTAACACTGAGCCATCTCCGATCTCTTATATCTGGCTAATCTCTAGGCATGGTTGCTTGCTCCAGGGTCCCTAGTTCCTGCCTGACATCTGTTGGGGCTCAGACTGAGGCTGAATGATGAAAAAATGAGGATGACCAGCAGCTCCAAATTCCCCAAAGGTGGCATTTCTTTATGAAGGACCAGCTGTGTATCTACAAAGCAGCAGAAAGGCAGGCTGTGATGGGCCTCTGATTCAGCCAGCATCTGCCCTCATTCGGGAACACGGACTGGCAGGAAAATCACCTATAAGAAGCATATTAATCACATTAGTTTGGACACCTATCATCTGGGGTTCAAAGTCACTTCTGTAAACACAACACATTCAGAAAGGCCTGCTGCCCATGAAAACTTAGTTTTTTAATATTATAAGAACAGTCTGGGAGAAAATTCACATGATCTCATATTTGTACACACAGATGCATGCATATATATGTGTGCACACATACACAGTAAAACCAGGTGAGCTTAATTCACTTTGGCTAGACTGCTGTCAAAGTCTTACAAATATAAAATCATTAGATTTCAAAAGAAAAAATAATAAATAAAATGGCTAGATTTCTGGGCCAACGTGGATGCTAGAGATGCTATGTTTGTTGGTCAAGGAAGTGATCATATTTTTTGGCTGCAGTTATACACATTCTTAAAAATTACATTTGAGATTATTACACTTAATGAATTGTTTTTCTTGAAAAGAATAAAATAACACAAAGACTCTACTCTCTGGGGAAGTCTGGAACATATAGTGGTGTAGAGCCCAGTGACCACACTGTAAGGTTTTCTGTCTCATCAGAGTGACAAACTGGTTAGGGGTGGACAAAACTTGGTGATGATGTCTTCTGGAGCAAGGAGGTTCAATTCTATACAGATGAGGGCTTCAGGGAAGACTTCAGTTTAGTGCTGTTTGTGGGTGGGTGAACAAACTGGTGAATTCTGTGTTTCTGACCATGCAGGGATGTCACCTTGCTAAGGAGCCCCAAGGAGAAGTTGACAGCATTAAGGCTGCAGCAAGGCGGGGGGCGGGGCGTGTGAACACCTAGAAGAGCCTCCTTCATATCTGGGACATATGGCACCCAGGGTCTCCTTTTGCATTCTGATGGTGTGTAACTCTTTCATGAGGATTGAGAGGACATTTTGCCCATGGGAGATGCTAAAAATATACTTGTGGGAGAAAAGAAAGGAAAAAGGGATAATTCAAAGTACTCAAAATAAAATTTTTGGTCCACTCAAAAAGAAGCAAAATAGCAAAGTGCAATAGATAGCACCTGCACAGAAAAGGAAATAAGCAAACATTCCAGTACTCTTTCTTTCTAATCATATCCTGAATAAGTTGTTTCACCTTTCTAAGCCTGAGTTTCCTCATCTACAAAATGAGCCTTCCTTCACAAGAATTTGGTGAGGAACAACAGACAAGAGCTTATGTCATTTTGTTCTGGCCAATACCATGTAGTGCTCTCCTAAGCTTCACATATGCGTACTCGCCTAATTCTTACAACAATCCTATAGAGTAAGCTCCATCCCCATTAAAAAGTGGAGGCTGAGGCACAGTCACTCAGCTGAGCTAGTAAGTAGCAGAGTTTGGATTTGAGCCCAGGGGAGTTTGGCTCCTGGATCCATGCTGGGTCCTGGCCTTCTTCATTATCCTATTTAGCAATGGCCCCTCTTTTAAGTATTTCACAGGTCTGATATTAATTCCACCAATTTCTAAGATTTCAAATCATATTTAAAATAAGTTTGTTGGCTAAATTTGGGTTCTATGTAATTTGGGAATTATCAATGGATTTGACTTACCAAGGTTCAGTTTATTGTTAATGGACATAATTGAGAAATGCCTATATTTTGTAATAAAAGCCCCAAAACTACAAAAATTAAATCCACTAATATTTCTGAAGTTTAATGTTTGCATGAGCAAAACAAAGAAACATAAGTTTCTCAGCAAAATGGCAAATTTCCAAGAACAAATACTTTTATTAGTGGGGAAAATTGGCCTTTTGGGTCACTCAACTTTAGCTCTTCAAGGAAAAACAACTATATAAAATTGAGTTTGCATTGTGATGTTTAACAGCTGGGCTATAGGAAATTTTAAACTAAGGTTTAAAAATAACCACATACAGTGAGAACTGATGCAATTCTAAGGGGAAGGAACCCTTAGGGAGTGTCTGGTTTCCTCTGGGCTTAGGAACAGACAGGCAGATTTTGTCTGCTCTGGTTGGTTCTCTAACATTAGAACATTACATCTATCCCAGGAGGGAAAGTGGTTTACTGGAAAAACATTTGGGCATTCACAGGTTCTTCCAGGTGTTTGCCTGAGAATTATTTTCTTACACTGAGGCTTTTTTCCCAACTGTGCAGAGATGAGAGAAGTCTGGACTGGTATAGGAATATGATCCTATCAGTTCTCAGATATTTTTAGGGTATCTACCTAAACCCAACCCTTCAGTAGCCGTACAGTGATCATGTCGATGGAATACTTGTAAGTTTTAGGATGTTAAAATATGAAATACTCGAAACACAGATCTGAAACTTACTTTTTACGCTTTGTGTCTTTTCGCTTGGGTTAATGGATGCTTATAAGAATAATTAAGAGTGAGTTTGTTAACTGTTCTCAGAAAGATATTGGATTATTAGGCATTGCTAAATGTGCCTGAGCACATTTTTTTTTTTTTGCTCATTTCTCTATTGCTCTCCCTCACTTACACACACATTGACTTGAGCAAGTTCAGACTTCCATGGACTTCTGCCACTTTCCTGCTGTTGCTTTTCAGACCTAATAAAACAGTTTATTGGGTAGCATTTCTCTGGAATCAGTGTTGAGATAGGAATTGACGGGAACATGAATCATGATAATGTGTCTTACTGTTTACATAGCAATGAAGATTATCAAGATAAATGGAAAGGAGCCAACTACCCTCTTTATTTATCGGAATCATTCAGCCCTGTTATTTCTCATGCTGAGTGATTTATTGGTAATTATTGCAGCAGATAAGCAGCCTTGAATGAGCAAAAACTTTTAAGAATTGAGGTGCTTCTGTGTCAGAAAGAACTAAGATATGTCATTAACTCTGATACTGAATTATGTGGAAGAAATGTAAAAAACTTGCAAGCATTTAGAAAAATTGTAATCGGTGTGCTGATTATCTCACCAGAGTGTATATGTTCTTTCCACCACACATTTCCAGGGTGATTTACACTATATTTTTGTGTTTCAGTTTGGGGGGGAAAAAGTGTGTTGCGGGTGGTTTGGGAATGCATTAGCATATTTTAACAAAGTGTGTTTGGGTTTGTTTTTTGTTTGTTTTACCTAATAAACCTATTGCATACACACAACACTCAAACTTGCTGCTTTCAAAATAAATTTTATTTTGATTTCTCCAACTAGTCCAAAAATTAGAAGAAGTCAACATTAAAATTTAAAGTTTAGGAGAGTTGTTTCTTTTTTTTAAACATTGATATCAAATCAATGAGTAGATAATGGAGATGCATTTGCTAATGAAGATAAGAAGTTGATTGTCCACTATAGTCATTCATCAGATGTCTGACTCAGAAAGACTGTTCCATCTCCTGCAGACCTGCAGAGACTCAGTGGTATTCTTGGCCTATTCTAGAAATGTTTAATTAATAGAAGTAAATTAATGGTCTATTACTTGATATTAATGGCCAGACTAGGAACTGGGCGTGTAATTTCTGCAGGCTGTAGTGAATGATTGTGACAAGAGGTTGTTGTGTTGGAGGAGAAAGGGGAGAATAAAAGGATCCAGAACAATTAATAAGATAAGTTAATCAGCTCTATTTGAGAATAAAAAATAATTTCTTAAGCTGTCTCTCTGTCTCTTTCTCTCTTTTTGACCTTAAAATTCAATGGTCCAAGAGTGAAACAGAGCAAGAGGGCTCTTTAAAAGTCTTCCACCAGCGCGATTTATGATTGGCAAAATAGTGGAAGGTGTGTGCTTTGCACAACCAACTGAACCTGACACTGAGATACAGAGAGCAGAGACTGAGCCAGTGTCTGCATATTTCAGGGCTGAAGTGCCTTCCTGGCTGGATGTTCACCTTCTTTTGAGGCAGGAAGCAGCCTGTTTGGGGAAGTGAGCAGTTGATTGTTCATTCTTGAAGCCTGTGTAAGAACTTATTGGAAAGGCAATGGGTGAACCAGACTGCATCCGAGAAGTCTCCCCTTCTCTAAAACTGGGGAAGTCCCAGAGCCTGGTTGGGGTAAACTCTAAATGAGTAACAACTGGTGGAAAAACCAGGAGGCTCACAAACACCCAAATGGGACATCATTTTCCCATGATCTGATCTTTTCATATTACTTCGTCTATATGTAGAAATTTTCAGAAAAATTTGCTTCTAGTCTGCACATCCGTGAGAAGGACTTGCTGTCATCACTGAATACTGCTCTGAGTGTCACAAATAGAATCCCAGTCTCAGATCTGCCACTAACTCACCACAACACTGTCTTTGGCTTTGTTTCCTCAACTGTAAGATGAGGCGGCTGGACAAGATAAAGTGCAAATTTGCTCTTGCTCTGAGCTGCAAACATTCCTACATTATTATCTAAAGTCCCCATGAACTGACTTCAACTAGCTCTCCAACTTTGCCACTTACTCCCTGCTTGCCAAACTGGCCTGTGCATGTTGCCCCAAGCACATTAGGTACCTCTCTGTTCCTGTACCTGTTATTCCACTACTCTAAGCCTGGGAAAACTTTTTTTCCATTATCAACTTTGCTTACCCCTGTCTTTAAGGCAGCACTAAGAGACCCAGCCCATCTTGATTTCCAGCAGAGCTTCCACTATTTCATGTATTTATAATCCAAATCCAGGTTTTATTCAAACAAAAATATTTAAGGCCCAGAACTAGTCCTGAAATTCACTGACTGCAATAATCATGAATGAGCACTGGCTGCTGGCTCTCTCTCTAGAGCTCTGTCCAAGAAGCCAGAAGATAGCTTGATGGTTCCTGGAATCAAATGCAAACATTTTGAGCAACTTCTGGGAATAAATTGAGCAGTCCCAGGTGTAGTGGAAACCCTAAAGTGGGAAAGAACTTGCTATTGGGGAATGGGTTAGAAAACAGCTTTCTAGTTAAACCCCCCTCTTTCTCCAATATCACTCATAACGTACTGTTTTAGGGAGATGAAGACAATAAAGATAATAGCAGCTTAGAACCCAAGGTGAGAGGATAGATTTGGGGAAGTCTTAAGGCCTGTCTGGAGTAAAGTGTGAATGAGTAAAAACTGGTGGAAAGACCAGGAGGCCCCCGCATTCCTCTGTTCCCCCTCCTGGCTGCCAACAGGGCCTAGTCACTGCATTCCATGGAGCAGACCCTGGAAGACAGATGTGCCATCGAAACAGGTTTTTCTGTGGCCAATAAGGAGGGAAAGGTTGTTGAAATCATATTGTAAAATCAGAAGATCCTTCTAAATTCCTATCCCTACACCTCATTCCTAAATTTAGGAAGAGGCTCAAAAGCTAGGGCCCTGGCAGGTTTTTTGTTTGTTTTTTAAATCAGCATTATTGACATCTAATTTACATAAATTAAATTTACTGAAGTTTTGACAAATGTGTACGTTTGTGTAACCACCAACGCAATCAAGATATAGAATAAGTCCATCAACTGAAAAAGTTCATTACTGACCCTTTACAGAATTCCCCTCCCTTTGTCCCCTACTCTTGCCCACTTTCAATGCAAAGATCTACTCTCTACTGTTTTAGTTTTGCCTTTCTACAATCCTATAACTTTATATAAATAGAAACATATGGTATGTAGTTTTTATGGTCAGACCTCTTTCACTGAAAAAAAAATGCTTTTGAGATATCTTCATGCATTTGAGTGTATCAGGGAGTTTGTTCCTTTTTATTGCTAAAGGGCAATACATTGCATGGACACACCCAAACTTGCTTTGCCATTTACTAGCTGACAGACTTGGCATTGCTTACAAGTTTGGACTATTACAGAGTTGTTATAAGCACTACATATAATATTTTCTCCCTTGGGTAAATACCTAGGAGCTGAAGTGCTGAGTCATACAGAAAATATAGGTTTAGCTCTATAAAACAAAACAAAAACAACCTGCCAAACTGCTTTCTAAAATGGCTATACCATTATGTAGACTCAATAGCAATGTTTCAGGGCAATGTCTGAGAATTATAGTTGCTCCATATCCTAGTCAACACAGCATGGTTAGGTTTGTTTATTTCAATTTTAGACATTCAAATAGTGTATATTAGTATTTTTGTGGTTTTAGTTTGCATTTCTTTAATGACTAATGATCTAATGTTGAGCATCTTTTCACCTTTTTGTTATATATTTTGTTTGGTGAAGTGACTCTTCAAATATTTTTAAATATATTTTATTTATTATGCTATTACAGTTGTCCCATTTTCCCCCTCTTTATTCCCCTCCACCCTGCACGCCCCATCTGACAAGCATTGCCCCCCCTTAGTTCATGTCCATGGGTCATACATATAAGTTCTTTGGCTTCTCCATTTGCCATAATATTCTTAACCTCTCCTGTCTATTTTGTATCTACTATTTATGCTTCTTACTCCCTGTGCCTTTTCCCCTATTCTACCCTCTCTGCCTCCCCACCGAAAACCCTCCATGTGATCTCCATTTCCGTGATTCCGTTCCTGTTCTAGTTGTTTGTTTAGTTTATTTTTGTTTTCCTTTCTTTTTTCTTTTTTGTTCAGTTGCTGATAGTTGTGAATTTGTTGTCATTTTATTGCTCATATTTTTTATTTTCTTCTTTTTCTTAGATAAGTCCCTTGAATATTTCATGTCATAAGGGCTTAGTGGTGATGAACTCCTTTAACTTGACCTTATATGGGAAGCACTTTATTTGCCCTTTCATTCTAAATAATAGCTTTGCTGGATAGAATAATCTTGGTTGTAGGTCCTTGCTCTTTATGACTTTGAATACTTCTTTCCAGCCCCTTTTTGCCTGCACGGTTTCTTTTGAGAAA
The DNA here is from genome assembly GCF_021234435.1 of Artibeus jamaicensis. Taxonomy (NCBI): domain Eukaryota; kingdom Metazoa; phylum Chordata; class Mammalia; order Chiroptera; family Phyllostomidae; genus Artibeus; species Artibeus jamaicensis. The sequence continues at coordinate 41,164 of NW_026521941.1, read as the reverse complement.
TCAGCTGACAGTCCTATGGGAACTCCTTTGTAGATAACTGTCTACTTTTATCTTGATGCTTTTAAAACTCTCTATTTATTTTTAATCTTGGGTAATGTAATTGTAATGTGCCTTGGTGTGCTTCCTTGGGTCCAGCTTCTTTGGGAAGGTGAGCTTCCTGGACTTCTTGGAAGTCTATTTCCTTTGCCATATTGGGGAAGTTCTTCATCATTATTTGTTGAAATAAGTTTTTGATTTTTTGCTCTTCCTATTTGCCTTCTGACATCCCTATAATTTGGATATTGGAACATTTACAGTTGTCCTGGTGGTTCCTAAGCCTCTCCTCATTTTTTGGAATTCTTGTCTCTTCACTCTGTTCTGGTTGAATGTTTCTTTTTTCCTTGTGCTCCAAATCATTGATTTGAGTCCTAGTTCCTTCCCATCACTGTTAGTTCCCTATACATCTTCCTTTATTTCATTTTGCATAGCCTTCACTTTTTCCTCTACTTTGCAACCATACTCAACCATTTCTGTGAGCATCCTGGTTACCAGTGGTTTGAACTCTGCTTCGGATAGGTTGGTTATTTCCTCATCATTTAGTTCTTTTTCTGGAGTTTTGATCTATTCTTTCATCCAGCCATATTTCTTTGTCTCAGCATACCTTTTATGTTGTAAGGGGTGGATCCTTGGGTATTTACCAGTGCAGGGCAACCCATTGGCTACGTTGTGGTGCTATATGTGGGGAAGGGCTCTGAGAGGGAGCAATGCTGCTTGCTCAGCTCTTGCCCCACTTCAGTCACTACCCACAAGCAACTGGGGCCCTTCTGGTGCTGATTCCAGGGTGAGTGGGTTTGTGTATGTTCTAAGACCCTGTGGGTCTCTGCAACAAACTCTCCTCTGAGGCTGGCAGTTTCTCCCGCTGCCATACCTCCCACAGGTTTTTATAGCCAGAGGTTTTGGGGCTTTATTTCCCTGCATTGGAACCCTGGGTTTCTCAGTCTGTCTCATTCCTTTGTTGTTTCTCTCAGTTGATCTGCATACAAATGTGGGACCACTTAGTCCTCTCTGCCCTGACTGCCCATCTCTGCCCCTCCTACCAGTCTGGATAAATTTTTCTTCCTTAACTCCTTGGTTGTTGGACTTCTATAGAGTTTGGTTTTTCTGGCAGTTCTCATTATTTTTTTTGTTTTTAAATTTGTCGTTGTCCTTTTTTTGGTTATGTGAGGAGGCAAAGTATATCTACCTATGCCTTCCTCCTGGCCAGAAATCTCAACTCTTCAAATATGTTTCCTATTTTAAAATTGTGCTGTTTGTCTTATTATTGAGTTGCAAGAATTCTTTATATATTCTGAATTCTAGTATTTTATTTTGTATATGTTCTCCTAGCCTTTTTATTTAACAGTGTCATTCAAAGATCCTAGTGTTCTTTATTTTGATGAAGTCTAATTTATTATTTTTTCTTTTTACTTTGGTGTACTTTTTTAGGTAATAGCTATGAATTCTCTGCCTACTTCAACATTGCAAAGACTTTATATCAAACCTTTTTAGCTTTAGATTTTACATTTAGTTATACAATCCATTTTGGGTTAATTTTCACATGGTGTAAGGTGTCAAGGTTCATATTTTTCCATGTGGATATCCAATTATTCCAGCACAATTTGTAGAAATAACTATTCTCTTTTTATTTAAACACCTTGGCAGTGTTGCCAAAAAGTACTTGATTATATGTGGTGGTCTATATTTGGACTCTATACTGTTCCACTGATCCATATGTCTATTCTTACACAATTACAACACAGTCTTGATTACTGTAGCTTTGTAGTAACTCTTAAAACTAGGCAGTGTAAGTTCCCTAACTTTGCTTTTTTTTTCAAAATTATTTTGTCTATCCTAGATTTTTAGTTTTTCATATGTATTTTAGAAACATTGCTAATTTCTACCAAAAAATTTGCTGGACCTTTGATTGAAGTTATATTGAACCTATATGTTGACTTGTGGAGAGCTGATATCATATCAACACTGAAGTCCTTCTATGGGTGAACATGTTGTATCTCTCCATTTAAATTATATTTTAAATATTTCAACAATGTTTCATAGTTTTTGGTGTTTAAGTTTTTTACATCCATTGTCAGAATTATGCCTAAATACTCCATGCTTGTGGATGCTACTAGAAACACTTTTTAAAAACTTCAGTTTCTAGCCTGGCTGGGTGACTCAGTTGGTTGGGGCATCATCCCATACTATAAAAGGTTGCAGGTTTGATTCCTGGTCAGGACACATACCTAGGTTGCACATGGGAGTATAAGGTGCATATGGAAGGCAACCAATTGATTTCTCTCTCACATCTTTCTCCCTTCCTTTCTTTCTAAGATCAACAAACATGTCCTCATATGAGGATTAAAAATCTCAATGTCTAATTTATTGTTGCTAAAAGATATAAACTTAGGCAAATAACCACAAAGCTTTATTTGCAATGTTTGAAGTAACTAAAGGAAAAAAACACCTAAGGCTTGAAGCATGCATTCCCATGCTGATGTTGTCCCAAAGGGGGAAAATTTTTACACTTTTAGTGTTTAAATCATAGCTATAGCCCTGGCCAATGTGGCTCAGTTGGTTGGAGCATCATCCCATAGCCAAAGGATTGCAGGCTCAATTCCTGGCTTGGGCATGTGCCTGGGTTGTGGGTTTGATCCCTGGTCTAAGCATGTTCAATCCCTTATCTAGGCACATATAGGAGGCAACAATTGGATGCTTCTCTCTTGGATTGATGTTGCTCTCTCTCCCTTTCTCTCTAGAGGCAATGAAAAAAAATATCCTTGGGTGAGGATAAAACAATTAAGTATAGATATACATATACATATGCCAGTATATAAAAAATATCACTGTAACTGTGGTTTGTTATACTCACATGTCTAAATTTCTGCACAGGGATGGAGCAGTTATGGAAAAATGTCTTAAAAGGGCTTCTTGAGGGGGAAAGTGATGAAAAAAGTAATTGGTAAGTGGTTTAGAATGTTGTTCATAGTTTCTGGGATATACGATATTAAAAACATACAAGTACTGTGCTGAATATTTTGGCTCCTAATCTCTCTAAACTTCTTGTGTATTAAACAGATTCTGGCACAGGAAATTAGTCTTAATCACTTAAACTCAAGACTATATGATTTCAAGAAAGGTTAATTGATACAAATGATAAACATATTTAAATGTCGAACAGCAAAACTTTAGGTTGGTGAATTTTATTTTATTCATTGGCCTGTGCTCTGACTTACAGTTGAGTTACTTGCAGATCCGATTGCTACTTCAGAGGCTTGCTCTTCAGGTTTACTGGGGTCGATTCAGAGCAGCCTTTACATTAGGCCTAACTTAGCCTCACTACTGAGATGTGACGCTTCTAAGGACTCAATCTAATGCCCTCTGTATTAGGAGGTCTCCTCTAAGCCCTGTAAGAATTCCAGAAATTGTTCAGCCTATTGCTTTTCAGTGGTTCCTTGCTGGTGTCATGGACTTTCTTCCCATACACACTCAGATCACATTTTTTCATCAAAGGCTCTAGGGCAATCCTTTGCCCTCTAGAACTCCTCCTCCAGGTAGCTGCCTCCTCTAAAGTCATCTATCCAGCCGATTCTAGCTGCCTTTGCCTTCCCAAACTCAGAACTTTATCTGTACTCAGTGAAACTGATGGTCTTTCTTGGGTTCCCGCTCCCTTCATTCTAGCCTAGAAACTGCCTCCAGGCCATAAGCTGGTACAATTATGGTGCTCACTTTATTTCCCTTCTCTCTAGGGTCACGGTCTTGTGCTGCCTATTGTCCAATATCTGTAAATACTTATTTAATATCTTTAATTTAAAATTTTTAATGGTAGGAGAGCAATTACTAGCTTTAATAGAACCCAAGAAATATGAGTTCAGAGGAAAAATAATATATTTAAAGAATGTGAATGCCATAAAAGAACATAATAAGTGAAAAAATTATACCAGATAATAATTAATAGACCAAACAAAGCCAAAAAATTTAAATAAGCCTATACACCATCTTCAAGTAGCTAAGAAATAACACTCAAACTATGATAATGGAATAATGAGAGCCAACTGAAGTTACTGGGTTTGAAAAATAAAATATGCGATTGCTTCCAGAAGCATTGCAGACTAGGTATGTTGGGAAACTCCCCATGAAAAACATCAGGAAGCTGGATAATTTTTTAAATGTTTTAAAATAACAATGCTGAAACCATAAGCAAGTAAGTCTAGGCTATATTCCCTCCTCCTCCAACACAAATGAATTGCAACAAGTATAGTCAATAAGGGTGGAAATGAAGGCTGCCCTAAGTACAATGTAAGTTCCACTAGGCAAGAATTTGTGATTGTTTTATTCCTGATGGAACACAAGCCCAAGAACAAAGCCTGGAACAAAATAAGTGCTGAGCACATATATGTTCACAAAAGGATGCATGAATGAACAAATATTCTAGGGCAAGTGGTGATCCTAATAACCTAGAATTTTGTATATTAATAGCTTGTCATACAGGAGGTGTAGGATGAGATCTGGCAGACTGGAAGGTTGGAGGTTCACTAGAAGTCTTCTATAAAGCTGGCCACATTTTTAGTGAAAGAGTTGGCATTAATCCACTTGCCTAAAAATCCACTTGCCTAAAATGAAGAAATCATCCAGGAAGCACATTTATCCCCAGCATGATGTCAGGAGGGAAAAAGACCCAGCAAAAATCCCCTGAGAATTTATAACCCCTGGCTTTTCCTCACTTGGATCTGGTGTTGAATTTATATTTCCTCAGTGGTCAGAGAAATGTCCGTTTGTATGTAAATTAAAATAGTTGCAAGTATAGCAGAATCAAGCACACTTTTTTTTAAATGGGAACCATCCCAGATTCAGGCCCCTCATCATGAAGATTAAACTCAGTCAAATAGGAAATCAATTTAAAAATATATACAGATACTAAAATCATAAGGAAGCAAGCTTCCCTAAATGAAAGTCAGAGGGAACAATGCAAAATAAATTTAGACTGAAAGCCTTAAGACACTGGAATTATCTAAAAGAAAAAAAGTATAAAAAAACTATAAATAATTTATTTAAAAATAAGAGATTGAATTAAAAATGAGTAAGAAAAAATAGATTATTACATAGCCAGCCTTGAAAAAGAAGCAAATAGAGCCTCTAAAAATAAAGGCAAAAACCTTCAAATTTAGTATTTTATAAGTAGCTAAACAATTCTTTAAATATAAGAATGAAATAAAAATATTCTCAACCATACAAATCTTCAAAATTTTAACATACAATAAAAGCATTCTGTAAAAAATTACCTCAACAAAGAAAATAAATAAATCCAAGAGAAAGCAGTGAGATATAGGAAGTAAGAATGAGTAAATAACTTTGAAAAATCCTATTGTTCTGGATATGTTTGTTTAAATAAAATATATTATTAGAATGTATTTCACCTGAGACTTCTGTTTATTTGTGTTACTTTCTAATATAGCTACTAGAAAGTGAGATTGAGCAAGAACAAAAAAATGTAAGGATTAAAAGGAATGAGACAAAACTATCACTGTTCCCTGATGATCTTATAGAAAATCTACCAGACTCAATAGACAAACTATTCGCATATTAAGAGAGTTCAGCAAGATGGTTGAATACAATATTAATTTATGTACACTCTTGTGCAAGAAAGAACCATCTACAAAATTTACTAGAAAATGTGATACATTTTACAACAGTAACAAGATTTGGAAAAATATCTAGGACTTAACCTAGTGAAAGAGGTAAAAAAAACTTTATGAAAAAATATTGTAAACTTTATTATACATGGAGAGTTACAGCATATTCAGGCAACAAATTATGCTAATTTTGACCTAGGTGGTAGTGTTGGCAAGAAGTAGTTCAATTCTGGACACATTTTAATGGTAGAGTCAATAGAATTTTCTAAATAATTGGATGTGAAGTTTGAGAGAAAAAAGAAGAGTTAAGAAAAGATCTAAAATTTTTGTTCTGAACAACAGAACATAATTGTCCTTTAGCAGGGAAACTATGTGGAGTAGAGTTGAAAGAAAAGATTGAAAGTTTGTTCACGGACATGTTAAGTTTGAGATGTCTGTTGGGCATTCAAGTGGTGATGTCGCAGATGCAGTTGAATATAAGTCTTGAGTTAAGGAAAGAGGTGCAGGCTGGAGATAAATACCAGGGAGTCATTAATGAATAATTGGTATTGATATTAGAGCCATGAGACTGACTGCGTTCACAGAGGGAGTAACAGATAGAAAATATTCAAGGGTTGAGCCTTGGAGCCTTCCAACATGGCCAGAGAGGAAGAGTGAAAATAAGGAGAGAGCAGCATTAAGTGAAAATGGCCTCCTGGAGGAGGGTGAGGTCACATTTTAAGTTATATGTAGAGTAAAATAAGGGCTGAAAATTAATCATTTGATTTAGGAATATGGAAATCATCAATGAATTGAAAATAAGCCATTAACATGAAAAATTCTATTAGCTTTACTTTTAAAATATGTTTTGTGGAGGCAATGTCATGTTTGGAGTAGGCTTGAGGGATCATGAAAGGAGAGCATTTAGAGGGAGTGAGTATAGACAATATTACAGAGGAATTTGTCTGTAAAAGATGAAAAGTGAGGTTTTAGGAAGGAGAAGAAAATTCAAGATAGGATGTTGTTTTCCTCCTTGTAGTATGTAAGGGAGAACTAAAGGTATACTGGTACTGTGATGAGTTAGATACATCAGAGAGGGAAAAGTGGTCATGAAGATGAGAGATAGGGGTGTTAAGTAGAGGGGGAAGATGGGATTGAGGGTTCAAATGGAGGGGTTAGCCTAGATGTTCTCATTCTTTCATTATTTTATCATTCCTAGTTATCCATGACTCCCCATCTTCTGCACCTCACCCACATGTGATCCATTAGCAAATTTTATCAGCTCTACTGTCAAAGTATATTAGGATCTGACAACTTTTTAATATATCCATTATGACTACCATTGTCCCTTACCTGCTCACTTGAATTGTTACTTTACTTGCTCTCCTGGATGTCAGCCTTCCCCTACCCTTATTCTTCTCACAGTATTCAAATAGTTTAAATACGTTAGTCAGATCATATTACTCTCTAGTTCAAAACTCTTTAATATAAAGCTTGAGAACTGACACTCCTCAATTTTAAGACTTACTACAAGGCTCCAGTAGTTAAGAGAATGTGGTATTGATGAAAGAATAGACAAATAGATCAATGAAACAAAACAGAGAGACCAGAAATAGACCCGTGTAAGTATAGTCAACTGATATTTCAACAATGGAGCAAAAACAATGCAATGAAGTAAACCTTTTTCACAAATGGCACTAGAACAATTGGACAGTCACATGTGAAGAAAGGAATCTACACACAGATTATAGCCCTTACAAAATTAACTAACAGCCCTCACAGAAATTAACTCAGAATGAATTGAAATATAAACTGTAGAACTATAAAAACTCCTAAAAATAATCCAAAAGAATTTAAGCACCCCAATGTTCATAGCAGTACAATTTATAATAGCCAAGTGATGGAAGCAACCTAAATGCCCATCAGTAAATGAGTGGATTAAGAAACTATGGTACACTTACACAATGGAATGCTATGCAGCAGAAAGAAGGAGCTCCCGCCCTTTGCGACAGCATAGATGGAACTGGAGAGCATTATACTAAGTGAAATAAGCCAGGCAGTGAAAGACAAATACCATATGATCTCCCCTTTAACTGGAAACTAATCAACAAAACAAACAAGCAAGCAAAATATAACCAAAGACATTGAAATTAAGAGCAAACTGACAGGAATCAGAGGAGAAATGGGAAGGGGTAATGGAAAAGGGTGAAGGATTTACAAGAACGATTATAAAGGACAAGAGGGAGTGGAAACAGGGGAGGGAGGTGGGGTGGGCTGGGGTGGTGGGAAAAGGCAGAAAACTGTACTTGAATGACAATAAATTTTTTTTTAAATAATACAAGAGAGGCCCTGGCTGGTGTAGCTCAATGGATTGAGTGTGGGCCTGTGAACCAGAGGATCGCAGTTCAGTTCCCAGTCAGAGCACATGCCTGGGTTGCAGGCAAGTTCCCAGCAGGGGACCCACAAGAGGCAACCATACATGGATATTTCTCTCCCTCTCTCCTTCCCTTACCCTCTAAAGATAAATAAATAAAAATTAAAATAAATAAAAATAATACAAGAGAAAATCTAGATGACCTTGGATATGGAGATGGCTTTTAGATATAAGATCAAAGACACAATCCATAAAAAAGTAATTGATAATTTTAATGGACTTCATTAAAATTAATAACAACTGCTATGCAGGAAACAATGTCACAAATATAAGAAGCCAAGCCACAGACTGGGAGAAAATATTTGCAAAATAATATATCAGATAAGACTATTATGCAAAATATATAAAGAACCCTTACCATTCAACAATAAAAATACAAACAACCTGATTTAAAAAATTGTGTTAAAATCCTTAACAGATACCTAACCAAAGGAGATATACAGATGTCAAATAGCATATGAAAAAATGCTGTATGTCATATGTAATCAGGGAAATGAAATTAGAACAACACTGAGATGTCACTACATTTCTATTACAATAGCCCAAATTCCAAACACTGACAACACCAAATGCTACTGAGGATATGGAGCAACAGGAACTCTCTTTCATTGCTGGTGGGAGTTCACTATGATACAGCCACTCTGAAAGAGAGTTTGGCAGTTTCTCACAAAACTAAACATAGTCTTACCATATGATCAAATAATCATGCTCCTTGATGTTTACCCAAATGAGTTGAAAATTTCTGTTCACACAAAAACCTGCGCAGGGATTTATATAACAACTTTAATTATAGCTGCCAAAACCTGGAAGCAACTAAGATGTTTTTTAGTAGGTGAATGGATGAATAAACTGTAGTACACACAGAAAATGGAATATTATTCAGTGCCAAAAACAAATGAGCTATCAAGCCACGAAAAGACATAGAATAAACTTAGATGTTTATTACTCCACAAAAAGACATGGAAGAGATGTAAATGCTTATTACTAAGTGAAAGAAGCCAATCTGAAAAAGCAACATACTGTATGATTCTAATGCTATGACATTTTGGAAAAGGCAAAACTATAGAGACAGTAAAAAGATAAATGATTTTCAGGAGATTGGGGGGAGGGAAGAATGAATAGGCAGAGCACAAAGTATTTCTAAGGTAGTAAAACTATTATGCATGATACTATAATGGCAAATACACAGTATTATGCATTTGTCCAAATCCTTAGAATGTACACCAAAAGTAAACTATGGACTTTGGGTGATAATGTCGCATCAGTGTAGGTTCATCCATTGTAACAAATGTACTAGTCTGGTGGAAGGTGTTGATAATGGGGAGGCTGTGCATGTATAGGGATGATATGGGAACTCTCTGTACTTTCTGCTCAATTTGCTGTAAATCTGCTACTCTAAAAATAAAATCTAACAAACAAACAAACTCTCTAATGGATAGAATCAAACTCAGTATCTTTATGCTGGCTTTTGGTACCCTTGACCTAATTTCTTATTTCCACCCCATGACTTCTGCCCTTTAGTCACTTAGCCTTTTAGCTTTACCAGGGGCATTTACTCAACCCAGTGCCAGATCAAGCCATGGCTCATGCCCTCAGTTCATCCAGCATCTGCTCAAATGACATGTCCTGATGAGATGTTTCCTGACCTATTACCCTATTTAAATAGGTTTGCCTGTTAAATCTTTCTGTTTATCTTACTTTATTTTTTTCTTATAGCTTTAACACTCACTATATGTGTATGTGTGAGATATGTATGCATGTATATATATGTATGTATTGACCATGTTTTGGTTAACATCTGCACTAGATTATAAATGACAGGAGAATAGATATTTTCTGTTTTCTTCACCAATGTATCACTATTTATTCAAAGATTAAGTGAACAAATAAATGGATAAATAAGTGACTAAATATAGCAATGTAGCTAGAGCTTACAAACATTGAATTAAGTGAAAAATGAAGAAACATAATGGAAATTGTAGCACAATGCTATTTACATAAATTTTAAGTGCAAGTTTCAAGGACATTCAAAAGGGGAATAGAAAGTCTTTTCAAAAAAAGGTGCTAGAACAGACTTCTGGCCAAGATGGAGGCATAGGTAGACACACTGTGCCTCCTTGCACAACCAAAAGAAGGACAGCAACAAATTTAAAAACAAAAAACAACCAGAACTAACAGAAAATTGAACTGTATGGAAGTCTGACAACCAAGGAGTTAAAGGCAACACATTTGTCCAGACCAGTAGAAGGGGCAGAGATGGGCAGCTGGAAAGAGAGGACTCGTGGCAAAGTGGCAGCTGGTGGACAGGGCAGTCCCACATTTGTGTGCAGATAAACCAGGAGGAACAACTGGGGAGTGAAACAGACCTTGAACCCAGGGTTCCAGTGCTGGGAAATAGAGCCTCAAAGCCTCTGACTAAAAACACCTGTGGGGGTTGTGGTGGTCACAGAATAAACTCCCAGACTCGCAGGAGGGTTTGTTAGAGAAACCCACAGGGTCATTGAATGTACCTGAACCCACCCACTGGGAATCAGCACCAGAAGGGCCCAATTTGCTTGTGGGTAGTGGGGGGAAGTGACTGAAATCCTGCTGAGAGTGGAGCAAGCGCCATTCAGTCTATTCCCTCTCAGACCCCTCCCCCTAATCCCAAGGCAGCAACCAGGGATACCACACCCTGGTGAACACCTAAGGTTCCACCCCTAACTACATAGCAGGCATGCTGAGACAAAAAAAAAAGGCCCAAATGAAAGAACAGATCAGAGTTCCAGAATAAATACAGTGAAGCAACTAAGAGATAGCCAACCTATCAGATATAGAGTTCAAAACACTGGTAATCAGGATGCTCATAGAATTGGTTGAATATGGTTACAAATTAGAGAAAAAAATGAAGGTTATGCTAAGTGAAACAAAGGAGAATGTACAGGGAACCAACAGTGTTGGGAAGGAAACTGGGATTCAAATCAATGGCATGGACCAAAAGGAAGAAAGAAACATTCAACCAGAACAGAGTGAAGAGACAAGAATTCCAAAAAATGAGGAGAGGCTTAGGAACCTCCAGGACAAGTTTCAACATTCCAACATCTGAATCATAGGGGTGCCAGAAGGAGAAGAGAAACCGCAAGAAATTGAAAACTTATTTGAAAAAAAAATAATGAAGAAGAACTTTCCCAATCTGGCAAAGGAAATAGACTTCCAGGAAGTCCAGGAAGCTCAGAGAGTCCCAAACAAGTTGGACCTGAGGAAGCACATACCAAGGCACATCATAATTACATTACCCAAGATGAAAGATAAAAAGAGAATCTTAAAAGCAGCAAGAAAAAAGGCGACAGTTCTCTACAAAGAAGTTCCCATAAGACTATCAGCTGATTTCTCAAAAGAGACCTTACAGGCAAGAAGAGGCTGGAGAGAAGTATTCAAAGTCATGAAAAGCAAGGACCTACATCCAAGATTACTCTATCCAGCAAAGCTGTCATTTATAATGGAAAGGCAGATAAAGTTCTTCCCAGATAAGTTCAAGTTAAGGGAGTTCATCACCACCAAGCCCTTATTTTATGAAATATTAAAAGGACTTATCTAAGAAAAAGATAAAAAGTATGGACAGTAAAATGACAACACAGTTATTAATAACTGAACCTAAAACGAAAACAAACTAAGCAAACAACTAGAACAGAAACAAAATCACAGGAATGGATATCACCTGGAGGGTTATCAGCCGGGGAGTGGGAGGAATAGAGAGGGAGAAAAGGTACAGAAAATAAGTAGCATAAATGGTAGGTAAAAAATAGGGATGGTTAAGAATAGTATAAGAAATGTAAGAGCCAAAGAACTTATATGTACGATATGACCCATGTACATGAACAAAAGGGGGAGAATAGGGGTGTGAGGGGGTGTGCAGGGTGGAGGGGGAAAAAAGGGGGGAAAATGGGACAACTGTAATAGCATAACCAATAAAATATATTTAATATAAAAATGGTGCTAGAACAACTGTATGAAAAAAAATATTAACCTCAACCCTCGCTTCATACTACAAATAAAAATGAACTAAAGATGTATCATAGATTTAAACATAAAAGCTTAATATATAAATCATCTAGAAAATATATAGAATATCTTCACAAAATTAGGTGACTATAGGCAAGGATTTCTGAGGCAGTACAAAAAAAAGCACCAACCATAAAACAAAACAAAACAAAACAAAACAAAAATCTTGACACAACAGAATTCTTCAAAAATTTTTAAAAAGTCTGCTTATCAAAAGATATCATTAAGAAAACAAAAAGTCAACCTATACAGTAGGAGAAAATATTCCCAGTACTTAAATTTAAAGTATGTGATAGAACTAAAAATCAACAATAAAAATATAAATAATTGAATTTTTAAAATGGGCAAAAGATCTAAACTCTTTATAAAAGAAGACATACAAATGGCCAGTAAGCAGATAAAAAGTTACCCAATATAAAAAATAATTAGGGAAATGTTGATTAAAACTACAATGAGATATTCTTATACACCCACTAGTACAAGATGTTCACATATTACTGGTGGCAATGTCCAATGGCAAAAACAATTTGGAAAGCAGTTTCCCAGTTTCTTAGGAAGTTAAACATACACTTCTCCAATAACCCAGCATTTCCACTCCTGAGTATTTAACCAAAAGGAATGAAAACACACATCCACATAAAAACTGTGTTACCAAACAGCAAGTGGGGTCCCACTGCCCGATGCCGCCCTCCAGGCAAAATCCCAGAGGCAAAAGGTTTGGTGATAAAGGAAAGGAATCTTTATTCAAAAGCTTCACACTTTTGGAATAGCAGCTTTCCACATGCTTTAGTCACCTAAGACTTTCAATGAAGGCTAAACTTTTTAACTCTTCAGCTCCAGCTTTAATCAGTTAAGCCTATTAATTAAGGCTAAGCTCTTTAATATCTGAGTTCTCAATCACCCCCCATTAGTTTTAATCATCTTATTTCTATAGGGCATGGGTGTCAAACTCATTTTCACTGGGGTCCACATCAGCCTTGTGATTGCCTTAAAAGGGCTGAATGTAATTTCAACTCCTTAACATTTAAGGAGTAGTTACATGTATACAGTCCTAGGATTAGTTTACAAACTAAAACAATATAACATACAAAAGCTACACAATTTTGGAAGAACGGCAGTCTTCTGTCTCACAGCTTGTCCCCTCTAGAATACCCAAAGAAGAATAACCCTGCCACCCTCTGCCAGGCCAGCCTGATCCTAGGCTACAACCAGAGTTCCTTCCCATCCAAACTAGCATCTGTTTGGAAATCCTGGCAGCTGCAGCACAATCATCCAGGCATCCTTGAGGAAGCACAAGGCAGAGCCCAGGACCCAGCCGGAGAGCCCTTGTTTTATTTAAAATCTTCTTGCCCCTAATTCCTGTGCTCTAGAGACATTCAGCTTCTCAGCCAGTTCCATTCTAGACTGTTTACCCTTGCCTCAGGAGACCTCCTTGTAAGGCTCCTCCTACTCCTCACCAGTGATCTGGTCAGATCTCTTTATATCAACAGTGCACAAATGTTCATAGCAGCTTTATTCATAACAGTCCAAAAGTGGAGCCAGTGTGAATGTTCATGAACTACTGAATGGATAAAGTATACACACTCCTGCAGTGGAGTGCTGGTCAGCAACACAGGGAGTGAAAAATACAGATGACCCTCAAAAACATGAAGTTGCATGAAGAAAGCCAGAATGATTGCTTTTCTTGAAGAAGAGGCAAAACTAATGTGGGGTATAGAAATCTTAACAGTAGTTGCCTCTAGAGGGTGGGGATTGACTAGAAGGGGGCATAAAGAAACTTTTGGGGAGATAAAATGTTCTATATCTTGATTGAGGGAGCGGTTATACTTATATAGATATTTGTCAAGAATGCATCAAACTGTACCATTAAGATCTGTGTATTTAATGTAAGAAAATTATACCTACAAAATACCTACATATAGAATAATCCTCATGCAGGACATGAGGATGTCACACAAAATATATTATAAAAATAATAAAATGAAAACTCAGGGACTGATGAAGATATACTGTGAAATGAGAAGAATAACAACATGCACATAAAAGTTGCATCTGAGAGGAGAAAGGAAGACAGACGTGCAGAAAGGAAGTTAGGAAGGCAGAAAAGAAGAAAGAGAGGGAGGGAAAGGAAAATAGAAAAGGAGATGTATAGGAAGAAACAGTAATAAGAAGGTGAGAGAAAGAGAGAGGGAGGGAGGAAGGGAGGGAGGGAGAGAGGGAGGGAGGGAGGGAGGGAAGAAAAAAGAGAGAGGGAGGAGGGGAGAAGGAGAACTAACTGAATACTTTCCTTGTATTGCCTGTTCTTTCTATTTGTCCTCATTCCTTAGCCAGACCATACGCCTTGGGAGGGAGGGACTTTCTATAAATCCTTGCACCTGTTAGTAGCCAGACACGTTAACTGGCTGCTGGTTAACAAGCCTCAAGAAACTGTATATCAAATAGCAGGTGTGCATTTTGTAGTACAGACAGCCCTTTTATTGGTGCTCAAGAGAGGAAAGCCCTGGTAGCATTTTACTGGAAACACTTTTAAGACAGGAGCCTTTGTGATCTCAAGAACAAGGGCTCCCCCAGGTCTTCACATGACCCTTTCATGATCAAGAGGGCCCTCTAGGAAGCCTCAGAATGACTCATTGCAGGTGCACAGGTGCAGGTTTAAAATACTCCCAGTGTGCATATCACTTCCACAGGACTCATCCCACAGAGACATCATCTGGCTCCAGCCTTCCCTGGCTCTCACTCAGGCTTGCCATTTTCCTGCATGGGTGTATCACAGTTGTCACTCCATTCTGGCAGCTCCGTGCTCCCCTTCTAGACTCATGTGTTAGCTCCTGTCACCCCTGCTTCAGTTCTGTTGGGCTCAGCAGTCAATTAGTGAGCTCCTTCCCCATGCCAGCCCCAGGTTAGTTGCTCAGTAGGGTTACCAGGACAACTGAGTCTAGTCTCTCAGGGAGCTATGGTCTAGAGCTGAAGACAGAAACAGAGAAAATTTCAAAATGAGGTGGCAAATGCTAAGAGAGTCACTAGCCCTGTGGTTCCAGGGAAGGTTTCTGGGATCTGATGCCTGAGCAGGATCTTGGAGCTCATAGACTTTATTCTTACAGTGCAGTCGTAAGCAATGTTGCTGCTCCTCCCTGGACATTCCCAGGCCTGCAGGGTCAGCTGTGCTCTGGCAGCCCCTGTTCCTGGCCACCAACTCCACACATTCATTACAAAGGCTTTAATGATGGGGGAAAGGGTTTGGGGAGAGTGGAAACTGTCCTCCAAGCTTCTAGGTTCTTCCAGCTGGTCGAATAACCTAACCAACATGAGACAGATTAACAAGAGAAAATAACCAAATTTAATGACATACATATGCATGTGAACCCTGCATACCTGAGAAAGACAGAGAGCCCACATATATGAGCAGTGCAGAGACAGAAAGGGAAAATAAGGTATATTTAACATTCTGAGCTAAGGGTGAAGTTAGGCACCTTGGAGCTTCGAAGTGGAGGAAGGTCATTTCAGGCAGATAAGAATAGACTCTGAATAAATAGAAGTTTGCCCTGCCCTGTAGATAGGTCATTAAAATTTATCTCTGGTAATAACTTATTATGTTCAAGGCCCCAAATTTAAATTCTGTAAGGGAGAGGTCAAAGTTTCTCAGAAGTCTCACATTGTTTCGATTCCCTTCAGCTCAAAATAATTCACATGCCAAAGTGCCACATCTAGGGGAGGCCTGTTCTGGACCCTTCAAGAGCATTGCACTGAGATACTTCATACCTCACATGAACTACCATGAGCCACAGAACCAGAAGACACAGGATCAAGTCCCAGTCCCATCTGTTACTAGCTGGATTGCTTATGACAATTTACTTAACATCCTTGGCATGAATTTCCCCATCTCTAAAATGGGGCCAGTAACACTCTTTTGAGAAGCTGGTCTCGAGGATTGAGGAGGTCATGTTTTCAGCACTCAGAGCCCCGAAGGTGGTACGTGGTGTAGTAAATGATGTCTTTCTGCTTTCCTCTTCCTCAGGGGGTAAAACAGGGATTTTTCAAACTGAGCCTCACAGAAATTTTCAGTTGTAGCTGTGGGCGGCCCGCTGGCTGGCAGTCAGAGGGTGTTCCCAGGGGAAGCACCCTCCACAGCTTCGTGAGAGCAGGACTGCCCTCTTTTAAATCATGTGAAGACATTATTTATATATTTAATTTCTCTTTTATTCTATCTGCAAATTACATTCTTATCATCATCCTGTAGAGGCAAATTTATCCCCAAACATAATAAAAATTACCAGAAATCAAAATGTATAAGTATTGTCACCTATGGATAGGAAATTTATTACATTTGTTTTACAATGACAGAGACAGAAAGAGAGAGAAGTGATTCATGTCTCCCAAACCTCTGTCTCTACTATCTTCTACTTTAAGATTTAATTAATACTTATTCATATCAACTCCACTTTAATGTATCTCAGTTGAAATGCTTTCTAAAACCTTGGTCCTATTATTCCAAAGTATGAAACCATTCTAGGTATTCTATCTCTAGGTTATTAACAGAAAATCAATTCCCTAAAAGTCAATACATCTAAGAATCATTTCCATAATGATCAATCTGTCAATTTTCCTAACTTGTAAATTACAGCAATTTATTACAGGTGCATGGCTGGGCCCAAGAGAGCCGTGGGGAGTCAGGACTCCTGAGATCTGGAGCCTCAAGTTCTCCTTTGCTCCTCACCTCCTTTCTCTGCTCTTCTGTCTCCTCCTCTGTCTACAAAGGCAATTAACCCCTACATGTAACAGCTTAAAGTAACAATAATCATTTATTATCTCACATGGTCTCTGTGGGTCAGAAATTCACAGTGCATGAGCTGGGAGAAGCTGGAGCACTGCCTTCCCAGATGGCGTGCTGTAATGTGCCTGGCAATTAGCTTTTTTTTAATTGTAATTTAAGTGCCCAACGTTAAGCTTTTGATTGCTGTGTATCTATTCAAAGACATCCATCTCCAGATGAGATCAGGCACATTCAGTGGGGTATGGCCATAAACACATCCATCTTCACACTGCCATCTACACAACTAAATAGAGAGCCAGGCTGAAGTTCCCCTTTTTAGAAATCCCTGAGTAACAAAGATAACTATGGACCCCACTTGAGTGACCCCACCTTTCCCTTCACCAACAAAGCATGAACCTGAGAAATCCTAGTCCTCCACCCTCTACTCCAATAAGGCAAATCTCAGGTTCTCTCTCTCTGTCTCTCTCTCTTTCTCTGATCTCACTGTGTGACCCTGGGATTCTAGTGTCCCTTCTGAATTTATAAATAATAGACCTTGGTTTTCCAAAGTTCCCTGATGGTTGTTGCTGAGGTGTGTCATGCTGTAATAATAAGAACCACAAGGGCTGGTCCAGCCACAGCCTTGGATCAGGTTGGAAATGTCTGGTGAGCTCACTGGAAGTGTGGGCCCAGCTGCAGGCCACCAATGGCATTCCCAGTTGATAACATCACTGTGGATAGCCTGCAGTGAACCCAAACCCTCATTCACATGGCTGCTGGCAGGAGGCCTCAGTTCCTTTCCACATGTACCTCTCCCTTGGACTACTCGGTGTCCCACAACATGGCATTGAAACTGCCAGTCAACAATAAACCTGTTTTGATATTAGATGATAGAGTCTAAAGACATAGTTATAAGCTTTAAATAAATATTTCATTGCTTTGGTTATCATAGTTTATAGTCAGAGATTAAGAAAATGTTAGTTATATTCTGAAGGCCTTCCTGGAAAGCAACTTCCAGCATAAATGTTTAAAAGTACACTTTGCCTGAAACAATAGAAAAATGTAGCTGTTTAATCATAAAAATGATGGTTGACACAATGGCAATGGTCACAAGATGTCTAGTTTCTTCTACCTTTTGCTTTAAAGATAACATCACTGATTCACAATTACGAAGTATTTTGCAGAATCTTTGTATTTCCTGCCCAGTACCCCTTATTTTTATAACATAATGAAGTAGCTAATGTACTGTTTCTTTGTCAGGCAGGAGGAGATAACCCATGGTCACAAGGAGTATGGGTTTGTTTTGCAGAAGGAATAAATGCCTTTATGAAAACTGCAACCAGCTACTGATGCCAAGGAGTCTGGTTGTATTTCCTATCAGTTCCCTGAAACTCTCCCTCTCTTGACTCCCAAGGCACACAAAATGTTTTTAAAGTATATTTTACTATTATGTTATTATAATTGTCCCAATTTTTTCCCTTTGCCCCATTCCACCCAGTACACCCCTTCCCTCCAGGAATCCTTCCCACCCTAGTTCATGTTCATGGGTCATGCGTGTAAGTTCTGTGGCTTCTCCCTTTCCTATACTCTTAACATCCTCCTGTCTATTTTGTTCCTACCAATTATGCTTCTTAATCCCTGCACCATTTTCCCCTTTTTCTCCCTCTCCTGCCCAGCTGATAACTCTCCAAATGGTCTCCATACCTATGATTCTGTTCCTGCCCTGGTTGCTTGCTTAGTTTGTTTTTGTTTTTATTTTTTAGATTCAGTTGTTGATAGTTGTGAGTTTGTTGTCATTGTACTGTTCATAGTTTTGGTTATCTTTTTCTTAAATAAGTCCCGTTATCATTTCATGTAATAATAACTGGATGATGATGAATTCCTTTACCTTGTCTGGGAAGCACTTTATCTGCCCTTCCATTCTAGAAGACAGCTTTGCTGGACAGAGTATTCTTGGGTATAGGTCCTTGCCTTTCACAACTTTGAATATTTCTTTCCAGCTCCTTCTTGCCTGTAAGGTTTTGAGAAATCAGCTGATAGTTTTACGGAAACTCTGTTGTAGGCAACTCCCTGCTTTTCTCTTGCTGCTTCTAAGATTCTCTGTTTATTTTTAACCCTTGACCTTTTTAATTATGATGTGTCTTAATGTGATCCCCTTTGGGCCTAACTCGATTGGGATTCTCTTTGCTTCCTGGACTTGTGTGTCTATTTCCTTTGCCAAATTAGGGAAGTTTTCTTCCATTATTTTTTCAAATAGATTTCAAATTTCTTGCTCTTTCTCTTCTTCTGGCACCCCTACGATGCAAAAATTGGACCTATTGAAGTTGTCCCAGATGCTTCTTATACTACCCTCATTTGGGGGGATTCTTTTTTCTTCTTGTTCTGATGGTTGTTTTCTGCTTCCTCATGTTCCAACTCATTGATCATTAACTCTACTGTTGTTTCCATGTAAATTGTTCTTTGTTTCAATTAGTGAATCCTTTGTTTCTGACTGGATCTATTTTATGCTGCTGAAGACCTCACTAAGTTCCTTGAGCATCCTTATATCCATTATTTTGAATTCTGCATCTGATAGATTGCTTCATTTCTTTTAACTCTTTTCCTGGACTTTTGACCTGTTGTTTCATTTGGGCCATGGTTTTTTGTTTGTTTGTTTGTTTTTTGTTTTGTTTGTTTTGTCCCCTCATTTTGGCAGCATCCCTGTATTTGTTTCTAAGTATTCGATAGAGCTGCTTTGGCTCTGTGTCTTTGTAGTGTGCCCTGATGTAGTAGGTATCCTATAGAGTCCAGTAAGACAGCCTCCCCATCACCCAAGCTGGGTATTCCAGGAATGCCCTTTGTGTGGGCTGAGTACACTCTCCTCTTGTGGTCAAAACTTGATGGCTGTTGGCAAATCAATGGGAAAGATTTACCCAGGCCAGTCAGCTGCAAGGACTGGCTGTGACCACTTACCACCAACCTCTGCCCTTCATGGAGGATCAGCTGTGCAGGGGCAGGGTGGTAGTGCTCTGAAGTGGTCTCTAGCCATTCACTGGGTGCACAGGCTTTGGGGTTTTTCAGATGGGCCAGGCCAAGGTCAGCACCCACTTGTATTTTGCTCAGGGCCACCCTGCCTAAGGTATAAAGCAATCTGAGAAGGCTGGGCTTAGAGAGATTTCCAGGCAAAGCCAAGCTGTGAAACTAATCTGGCTGCTGCTAGTGCCCAGCCTAGAGCTCACTGAGGCTAGCTGTTGTTTGTTGATGGGAGTTAGGAATTTTTGAATCATGAGCCAAGACCAGCCATTCATACAGAAAGAGAACTTGGGTGGGCCTATAATTTGGGTAGGCAGTGTCTCTGGGGACCGCCAAGGTGGGTCAAACAGTGTTAGCCAGGTTGATGGAATCTCAAATATGGCACCAGCCTGTGAGCTTTATGGCTCTGAAGAGGGAGGGCTCAGAAAAGGGACAACAGTCTCTGGTAACCCTGATGCCAGACACTTCAGCCTATCCAAGTATGCCACTTGTGTGCTTCAAGCTACTACTTGGGCACTGGAAATCAAAGGTAGTGAGTCTGAGTAGGTGAGTCTGTGTGTGAGTTCTTTAAGAGGAACTTCTTGGGACTCCAGAAGTTTCTTCCACCAATTCAATCCCCACTGGTTTTGCAGCCAGAAATTCTGAGGACATATCTTCTTGTCACAGGAATCCTGGGCTGTGGCGCCTGGTGTGGGGCTGGCCTGCCTGCTTCTGAGACATCCCTCCCAAATTGTTATCCAAGATGTGTGTGTGAGAGACCAACCCATTCTCCTACTGTTTCCCCTTCTATCAATCTTGATGGATGTGGTTTCTTTAATTTTGTAGTTGTCAGACTTCCATTCAACTTGGTTTCTGATGGTTCTGAGTGATGGTTGTTCTCTATTTTAGTTGTACTTTTGATGTGGTTGTGGGAAGGGGCAAGCCATGTGCTTCCATCTTGACTGGAAGCCTCACCACACGATATCTTATTATTTCTGTTTCCTGGGGAAAGACAGATTTGATAGATCTTGCTCTCCTGTCTTCTCACTTTGGCCAAATCAAATACAGCTTTCTCTGTCTCTGAGTACCAGTGCCTTGGGATTTGGCTTTAGCTGTGCATTGGATACACAAGTCTGAATTTGGGATAGCAACAGCAAACCTGCCCTACAGTGAATCACCCACAAAAGAGTAAGGTAACAATAACCATGTATTATCTCATAGAGTTCCTGACATTCCTTAAAATGAGAATGAGATGACTGCAGTGTCATTTCCAAAACATCCTATCGGGTGCAGAGAACTTATCCCCTGCAGGAGGAGACTGCATAGGGTGGGGCAGAGGGCACCTGGAGGTAGGGCTCACTGGAGACTGGCTCCCTGTCTCCCCTCCCTTAGATCCTCAGCCATAGCCTCAATTTCCTCTGTCCCACTCTTTCCTCCTGTCTGCCTCTCAGACACTCCCCGTATCTGTCCTCCAGCCTCTCCTTTTTCTGGGACCAGCAGCCTGGCAAGGTCTAGCATTCATTCTCCCCTTCATCTCCACATGCCCAGCTTCCTTCCCCCAAGCTCAAGGCCTCCTCCCTGCCCGCTTGCCTTCGACTACAGCAAGTAGCTGAGGCCACAAACCAACATTCCTTAAAATAAGAATGAGTCAACTAAAACCTTATTTGAAATTGCCAAATCTATTGAAGACATTCTAAATTTATTGCTAGGAGTTTTATAAAATTGCAGAAATGGTCTTTAAAGTGTAAAAATATTTGCAGAAATGGTCTTTGAAATGTGAAAATATGTGAATATTTGCAAATAGGAAATAACTACATAAAGAATTATAAAGAAATAAGTAAAACCTATTTTTTTAATGTAAAACACCAGAATTTTGGTCATGTGCATACAAGGAATATGCTAAAATTCACTATCATCAGCATGAATTTTTTTTCTCCTTAAAACAAGCTGGTTGTAAATAGATAAACTGAGCAATGGTCTGTTGTGGACTGCTCTGCCTGGTCTTAGGAATTGTAACCCTAACACCCCTGCCCCCATGTGGCTAAGGCTGTGAGTGACCTCCAAAATGTGAGCCACAGGACACAAAGCTTGTCTCTGGTAGCAAACGCTCCCTCAGTTTCCTCCCTGGCCCCAAAGCTTGGCTGGAAGTCCATGACAGGTAAGTCTCCTCACAGTGGGGAGCAACCTAAGCCAGACATGATCACTTGGGAGGCCATCATGGAAGGACTCAGGGGGCTGCAGCAAAGAGCAAGCAATAGACCCATGCCCTCCAGCTATGTGAGATAGTCTGAGACCCCATGTCCTCTGGGAGAAGTGCTTCCTGGCTCTAATCCTCTTAAGCCTGAATACCTGATGGGGAGGGGTGCAGATCCTTGCCTTGCTAGAGCGTGACCCAGGGAAAAATCTGGCATCACAAAGACTTCCTGAAAAACCTGTGAAATCTGCTCTGCTAAGAGTGCTTTCATTAATATGTTAAGGATTCGAGCAGGAAACCCTAAAAACTCTCTTCCTGACAGACTCTGACTCAGACTAAGCCCTCAGATTTCTCTTTAATGTTATCTACTGTTTGATCCTTGCTGCCCTGTATTCCTGTGTATTACAACCCAATAAAACCCTTGGAGGAAGGGGCTCAATGCCTTTTCCCCTGAGAAACTGGCCACTGTTCATGGCCCTTTCCTCTTGAGGGGATTAGCCACCTCTGTTCCCTAAGCAGATCATGTCATGTCATTTTTACTTTCATCTGTGGTGGACGAGTGGACTTGCAAGGAAAGTCGCCCTCGCAGTGGTCATTCCAGAATCTCTCCTTCACAGGTTGGCTTTAGACAACTGACCCACAGAGTAGCCTCCCATTTTGGCTGTGAAATCTGTCAGTTTCCAGGTGTCTTTTTGGATTAATGCCTTGAACATACCACCTCTCCAGCCAGGGGCTTCAGCTCCTTTCCCCCCCCTGCCACATAACCCCCAATCCTTAAATATGCTTCAGACCAAGTTGTTCACTTTCTTGAGTCAAATCTAGTATCCTAGGTAATGGGTTTCACTGACAATATCACAGCAGCTTAATTCTCACAGCAACCCTATTACACAGGGATCATCATTCTTCATACAGGTCACACAAACAAATGAGAGAATATTCAAACCTTAGTCTATCTAATTCAAGACCAAATATGGCCATCTGACCATTCCCTCCCCTTCTGTTCTTCATGGGCTTCTGGCTACTAGAAGCTCAGGAAGGGGCTGTGTGACTCTTGATGAGAACTCCAGGTTGGGCAGAGTGGTGGATTTTCCTTTGAGGGGAGACCTCTTTTCTAATATATTCTTAACTGTATGCACTGTGACTTCAGGGCCCTAGGCCACCACCTGCCAACCACAAATGGTTAGTAAGTGACCAGTGGACCTCAGGGGCCCACCCGCTCAGCCTGTGATCCCCAAGCAGCCCACTTTTCCCACCTGTTCTAGAGGGTCCTCACCAGGGCCAGCAGAGCCCAGCACTCGTCTGCAGTGGCTTTCTCTTCTGAGGTTACAAATGAACTTGGCTGACTAATCAGTTGCTCTCTAGAGAGGA
Organism: Artibeus jamaicensis; assembly: GCF_021234435.1. Taxonomy (NCBI): domain Eukaryota; kingdom Metazoa; phylum Chordata; class Mammalia; order Chiroptera; family Phyllostomidae; genus Artibeus; species Artibeus jamaicensis. The sequence continues at coordinate 17,759 of NW_026521941.1, read as the reverse complement.
AAGAAAATAAATCATTTTAAAGGAAATATCAATCCACCAGCTTTTAGCTGGAAGAAAAGGAAAAAAACCTTTCAATCTCTTCTTTTACTCTCTCTTTATTCTACTTTTCTCCTGCTTTCTTCACATTCTTCATTTGTTTCTCCCTCTGTCTCTCCATCTCACTGTCTCTGGGCACCTCTTTAAATTTCTCAGTTTTGCTTGTGAGTCTGTCTATCTCATCTGGGTTTTTCTTGGAGGTCAGAGACTAGAATAACTCTTCTTTCGGGTCCTCAGTGCATTGACTGACAATAGAGACCACCAACAACAGGCAGAGGCAAGAGAATCACAGGGGTGTCACCAAACTGCACAGTGTGGTTCTTAGGGGGCTACACCACTTCACCCACCTAGAACTGGGAGACAATCTTGGATTTCTATGCCATTCCTATTGCTTTGCTGACCTCTAGGGAAGTAAAGCAGGTGACAACAGGGGTTGTCTGAAGCAGAGAACAACCTGGAAGTTTGAGGCTGTGGGGCTACAGGAATGCACCTACTGGGGTTCCTATTTTGCAGATAACCCTGAGGGCAGGCTTCAGCTTTCCAGCCTTGTAAAACATAATAGAGCTACGTTGACAGTATGCAGGGTTTGCATGGGTGGCCAGTGTTGTTTGTAGGTGGTGACCCAGAGGCAACTCTGTATTTATTGGGCATGGAGAAATAGGCAGGGGAAACTGGATCAGCCCGTGAACTTGTCTTAGGCAGCCCTGACCCCTGTGTAGGGATCCGCAGTGTGAGAGACTGGAAGGGCATTCACTCTGTGCTCCTTTTGTACAAGGAAATGGTGACAAGGTAGCAGTGGGCAGTGATGAGGCATCCCTGTGGGTGTCCTCTGCGAACACAAAGTGTGTCACAGGGCCAAAAAGGGCAGTTAGAGTAAATTAGCCCCCACCCTCAATGACAAACCATGAGCACTTAATTTTTTATTAAAAATATATCATTTAAAATATGTTTCCTATTAATTAAGCATTATTTATTCCTTTTAGTGTAACTGCTGGCTCTATAATACCCTAGGAGTGTATTTTCAGTCACCATAAATATTTTGAATGAGGCAGTCATCAAATTTTCACTTTGGAAGTTATTTCTCGAATCTGTCTCATGCTTCCATAAACATAGCTCATTTTTTCCTGAAGTGGCTCAGGCCCTTCCTTCCTTCCTTCCTTCCTTCCTTCCTTCCTTCCTTCCTTCCTTCCTTCCTTCCTTCCTTCCTTCCTTCCTTCCTTCCTTCCTTTCTAAGGGAGGACAACTAGCTAGCTCATTATACCCTAGTAGGAAGGGTCCATTGCCTTCCAAATTTACAGTGACTTGTTTTGTGGTGCTGACTGAAACAGGTGATGGAGGGAGGTGGACAGCTGTAAGAAACTTCAGCAGAAGAGCAAATGATCTGAGGAAGAAGAAATGGAACTAACAGAACATTAACTTCAAACTCAATGACCTGGGGTCCATCTTGAGGCCAACACTGGCCCAGGGCAAAAGTGTGAAGAAGCAAATTTTGTCTTCAGGGTCTTGCTACCCCTCCCTTCCTATAGCCTCCAATCTTGGCATTTCTTGCTTTATTCCTGAGGGGTATTGAATATATGTTACTAAGCTTTTTAAAAAGTTATTTTAAACATTATCTAACTGGTCTTTATGTTGTATTAAGTTTACAGTATGCTCTGACTGACCCACAGGGATGTTTTCTATAACAACAAACATTCCACATGAGAATCAGAACTTCAGGTCAGCACACAGAGAAAGAAAAGAGCAACTCTTCACTGCTTGGTGGCATGAACACAGGCAGGAACACTCTGTATTCATGGATGAAAGAGGTATGTCCATTAGCTCAGGCACTGGCATAGAACTGTATGTTCGCATCTGATGAGTCCTTTGATATGAGAAAGTTAGTTTAATTTGCTTAGACTCTACAATAGTGCCATTGATGTGGTAACATAATATGCACCACAAGGATGAGTGGGGTGTGGTAACCACCCTCAGGAGCCATCTAGAGGAGAGGATAAAGCTCATCTATGTCAAAGATACAAAGTGTAATATAGTAGCTGCCATCAGAAAAGCTCAGAAGATATGAGACTTCTAGGAAAGACAGATGACAGAAGGAAGGTTTTAAGGAGAAGATGTTTTTTGTCTTGACAGCTACCAAACCTTTCAGAGGGCACAAGAATCAGGTTACAGGTGATCTGGAGTGGCAGACTGAGGAATTTGGCTCCATTTAATAGGTTAAGAGACTGCATTCCAAACACACTGCTCAGGCCACAGCTCATTCCCCTCCTACACTCTCCGAGGCACAAACCCATGAACATAGCAGTAATTGATTGTGGCACTGTTTCCTGGCCTGTGCATGGACTCAGAATCTTTTTTTTTCTTCTAAGTAAATAATTTATTTATTTATTATTAAAATTTTATTTAGTTATTTTTCAAGTACATTTTTTTGTGTATTTCTCCCATCCCAGCCCCTCCCACGCCATGCTCCCCACCTCCCACCCATTTCCCCTCCTCCCAGTCCTCATCCGTGTGTCTTTCATACTTGTTCCTCAAAATGCCTCCCCCTTTTCCCCTTAAATTCCCTTCCCTCTCCCTTCTGGTCACTGCCCACTTGTTCTCCATTTTAGTATCTTTGTTTTTATTCTGCTTGCTTGTTTGTTTTGTTGTTTAGCTTCCTGTTAAAGGTGAGATCATATGGTATTTGTCTTTCAGCGCCTGGCCTATTTCACTCAGCATAATGCTTTCCAGTTCCATCCATGTTGTTGCAAAGGGTAGTAGCTCCTTCTTTCTCTCTGCAGCATAGAATTCCATTGTGTATATGTACCACAATTTTTTGATCCATTCATTTACTGATGGGCACCTAGGTTGCTTCCAACTCTTGGCTATTGTAAATTGTGCTGCTATGAACATTGTGGTGCATAGGTTCTTTGAAATTGATGTTTTAGGATTCTTAGGATATAATCCCAGCAGTGGAATTGCTGGGTCAAAAGGCAGGTCGATTTTTATTTTTCTGAGAAAAATCCATACTGTTTTCCATGATGGTTGTACCAGTCTGCAATCCCACCAACATTGAACTAAGGACCCCTTTTCCCCACACCTTCTCCAACATTTGTTGTTTGTTGCTTTTTTATGATAGCCATCATGACTGGTGTAAAGTGGTATCTCATTGTGGTTTTCATTTGCATCTCTCTGATAGCTAACGATATTGAGCATCTCTTCATGTGTCTCTGAATATTCTGTATGTCCTCCTTGGAGAAGTGTCTGTTCAAGTCCTTTTCCCATTTTCTAATTGGGTTGGTTGTCTTCTTAGAGTGGAGTCGTGTAAGTTCTTTGTATATTTTGGAGATTAAACCTTTGTCTGAGGTATCATTGGCAAATATGTTTTCCCATACAGTTGGTTGTCTTGCTAATTGAATACTGTTTTCTTTAGCCATGCAGAAGCTTTTTATTTTGATGAGATCCCATTTGTTTATTCTTTCCTTTATATTCCTTGCTTTAGGGGACATATCAGTAAAGATGTTGCTGCGTGAAATATCTGAGATTTTCTTGCCAATGTTCTCCTCTAGGACTTTAATGGTGTCATGGCTTATATTTAAGTCTTTTATCCACCTTGAATTTATTTTGGTGTATGGTGTAAGTCTGTGCTCAAGTTTCATTTTTTTTGCATGTAGCTGTCCAGTTCTCCCAACACCATTTGTTGAAGAGGCTATCTTTACTCCATTTGATGTTACTGCCCCCTTTGTCGAATATTAATTGACTGTAGAGAGTTGGGTTGATTTCTGGGCTCTCTGTTCTGTTCCATTGGTCTATGTGACTGTTTTTATGCCAGTACCAGGCTGTTTTGATTACAGTGGCCTTGTAATATAGTTTGATATCAGGTATTGTGATCCCCCCTACTTTGTTCTTCTTTCTCAAAAGAGCAGCTGCTATTTGGGCTCGTTTATGGTTCCATATAAATTTTCGAAGTGTTTGTTCTATGTCTGTGAAATATGCCATTGGTACTTTAATAGGTATTGCATTGAATCTGTATATTGCTTTGGGTAGTATGGACATTTTGATAATGTTAATTCTTCCGATCCATGAACACGGTATATGTTTCCACTTGCTTGTGTCTTCCTTGATTTCGTTCTTCAGGGCTGTGTAGTTTTCTGCATACATGTCTTTTACCTCCTTGGTTAGGTTTATTCCCAGATATTTTATTTTTCTTTTTGCTATATCAAATGGGATTTTTCTCTTTATTTCTGCTTCTGCTGATTCACTGTTGGCACACAAAGAGATTTCTGGATATGTGATTTTTATAAGGCATACTTGGGAAAAGAGATTAGACTGCACCAGGGCTACCTTGCCTCCCCAAAGACTGAGGGGGTCTAACTTAGCACTTGTGTTTCAGAGAGGAAGCAATGGGTAGTACTGAGACATCATATAGATTTTGGCCTGCAAGCCAACCCTAATGGACTGAGGCTGTTGCTGCAGGCCCATGCTGGAACAAAGAAGGCTCTGGTTTGGGGTTAAGGGAAATTACTATGAGGAAATAGGAATTTCGAGCATTGGGACAGGTTACCCTATGATGGCAAATTAGTTAAGCCCAGCCACTCCTGGAGTAGAAAATATTAACCTGTAAAGACACTCAAAAGATGATAAGGGGGTAACATTGCCGAACACAGCAAAAGATGCTCAACCTCACCTACAACAGAAAAAACTTTAAAAGTATAGCACAGTGACTCTATACATCAATCAAACTGGCAAAAATATCAAGTTTAAATAATATTTCCTAATGATGAAATTGTGGAAAATATTACAAACTGTCTATGGAACACAACTTGGCATTATAACATATGCATATTCATATAATCCTCTCTACTTCCAGGGGTATTTCTACTACTTCCCCTTCTAGGAATATTTCCTAGGGACACACTCACACATACCAAAGTGCTGTGGATACATGAATACTACAGTTCATTGCAGCAAAGCTTGTTACCACAAAAGGCGAGACATAAACTTAATGTCTATCACTAAGGGGTAAGTTAAATTCTGATGTCACAATCATACTCTGGAATACAGTGCAGTGGTCCTGTGTTCCATGTACTGATAAGGAAATATCTCCAAGTCACCTTATTTTATAACAGATAGTTTATATGAAAATGTCAGTCATACCCAAAAGTACACAACACTAAATGGACTCCCCTTGTACACACTCAAATGATATTGTACTCCTCATATCACTCTGATTCAACAATTCTTTCTTTCCTTTCGTTTTTCATCAATCTTTAATTTTACTATTCTTTTCTTTCTTTACTTTTCTTCTCCTGGTTTGCTTATGTAGTATAAATTTAATCCACTACATTATGTAAGTTCACCCCAACATCTCTACAGATATTTCACTGACACCACTATTATCATACTAGACAAGATCAGCAATTCCTGAATATGTAAAATATACTCTTTTGTTTAAAAAAAAGAAGAAAGATGAAGAACAGATGTTACCCTTTATATAAAAAAAAGACAACATAAATACTAATTTTTATTCTCATGTAACTGCAGATTATAAAATATCTATGGAATAATACACAGGAAACTCAAAAATAAAACAGTAGTCTTCAAGGAGGTTCATTGGGTGGCTGGGATCACAGGTGAGGCAAAGGCTTTCACTGTATACACTTTGACATGTATTGATTTCCCATTCATGGGAATGTACTGAATATTACCTACATTGATAATAGAAAAGAATTATATTACAAATTGTTTTCTTGTGGTAAGCAGTGAAAAGTCCTGGTTAGAAATATTCTTCTAAAAGGTTTTTCTAACACTCATGTAATCAGTTTTTCGAAAACCTTTTAACAGATGGAGAAATCCCAATGTCAGCTGGAAAACCAACACATCATGGTAGATGAGAACTCAATACTTGAATAATCTAATTGATATATATATATATATATATATATATATATATATATATATATATATATATATATTTCACCAAAACACACACATATATATATATATATATATATATATATTATAATAGTCATTAAGAGATTTATAGATTACCTATCTAAAAAGCAACTTAATATGGTCACCCTAACCTAGAGTCTTCTTCTATCTCAGGGGGTACATTTTGGAAATTGAAAAAAAAAAACCTGTATGTTCTCAAGTTCTGAGCATTAAAATCACTATGTAAGTATTACATACATGCAGTTGAAAATTTTACTTCCGAAAGCTATAGTATATCTTTTCGAATGTCCAACAGTATACTTTGTGAGTAGAATTCATTGTTTTTAAATATTTTATTTATATCTTTAGAGGGGAAGGGGAGGAGAGAGGGAGAGAAATATGAATGTATGCTTGCCTGTCATGATTTTCCTGCTTGGAACTGGCCGGTTACCCAGACATGTGCCCTGGCAGGGAATTAAACTGCAATCCTTTGGTTGACAGGGTTGAGCTCAAACCACTGAGTTATGCCAGCCATGGACAATTTGTAGAATATCCTAACAGAAAACTGTCTCTAATTCTGTTCAAGAGATCATTTTTCACGAATCTCCTTTTCTCTGGGATCCTTATAAAACTCAGAATGAATGACTTCAAAGCAGTGTTGTGGAGAAGTTTTCAACTAAATGGTAGGATTGAGTGCTTCAAATTCTAATTATTTTATTGTTCTTTATGATATACATTGTACTGTGGGAAGGCAGGCAACACTGAACACCATATACATATCACTGAATATTTAAAGAAACACATACACACTATAAATTAAAAGTTCTCAATTAGCCCAGTCCTAAATTGCAGGGCAGAAGTAAAATGGACAGAGGGACCAAGGGAAGGAAACCAAATGAAAGGACATTTCAAAAATATAACTTGAAGGCACAAAAGTTTTACTAAAATTATTCACTCTTTCCTAAATATTTACTAAGTGCTTATATTGCTAGGTGAAAATATATTCGATGTGGTATTTGGTATATGCAGTCAAGAAATAACTGCTCTTTTCCTTGAAACACACTGATTCAAAATAGTGAAAATAAATAAAATGTAAATAACTCTACTTAAAATGATTTTTTGTATTAAATGGTCTATTATTTGTGTGCTTCCCACTTTCCATATTTTCTTGTTTTATATTTGAAAGGCCAAAGATCAGAAATTTGATAACGTAATGTGTGGGGATGGATAGGGTGAACTATAATTTATTTGATATGTTATTCATAACAAAATGGTTAGTAATGGTATATGAAGTTAATGCTTTTCTACTTACTATTTATTACACTTTTGTGCTGTGTGTAAGAATTCCACTTTCTTGGTCTGACAAACTTTCTGTTTCTAGTTCTGAAAGAAAGAAAGAAACAAAGAAACAAAGAAAAAACATATTGTACCTAAAGTACCAAATGGACATCATTCTGCATAAGAAAGAAAAATAAGTTTATTCACAATAACAAAAAACATAGGACTTGAAAGTGGAATTTTTACTCAGAGAAGACATGTCAATAAGAGAGTTTCTTGGAGGAAAGTTTAATGCATTCATCCACTGATGCCTATTGTGAATAAAATTACCAGGAACATGAGGTGACTATATCTTTGAAGTTAGTGTGTTCATTTCCTTCTGATAAATACCCAGAGGTGGAATTACTGGATGATGCAGTAGTGCTATTTTTAATTTTTTGAGCAATGTCTATGTCTTTCCATAATGGCCATACCAAATTTTATTCCCACCAACAGTGCACAGAGGTTCTTTTTCTCCACATACTTGCCAACATTTGTTAATTCCTGTCTCTTTGATTACATCCCTTCTGACATTTGTGAGGTCATATATCATTGTTGTTTTGATTTGCATTCCCCAGATTATTAGTGATGTTGAGTAAGCTTTTATGTATCTGTTAGCCATCTGTGTATCTTTTGAGAAATGTCAGTTTTGTTCTTTAGCCCTTTTCTTAAATGAATTATTTTTCTGCGATTGAGTTGTAGAAGATATTTATATACAGGGTCCAGCAGAAGTCAAGTTTGTGTATGTATTGCTGGGTGGAAAATAACATGGATATAATATCTCTAGTTTTCATGTAAACATATCACCTAAAATGTCTCATGGTGTGCTGGAGTGTGACAGGTATGTTACAGAATTACCCGGGTAGAATTCTGTAATTTAAAAAGAAAAGGTGACTCTGGCTGGTGTGTCTCAGTGGATTGAGCGATGGTCTGTAAACCCAAAGGGCTGCTGGTTTGATTCCCAGTCTAGGGCACATACCTGGGTTTCAGGCCACGTCCCAGGAGAGGGCCATGCAAGAGGCAGTTACATGTTCACGTTTCTCTCCTTCTTGTTCTCCTTCTCTTCTTCTCCTTAAAAAGGGGCACTATCTGTGCCAGACCCTATATTTTTGAATATCAACTCCTTGTAAAATGTATGACTTGCAGACATTTTCTCCCATTCAGTAGGTTGCCCTTTCACTTTGTTGACGGTGTCCTTTGCTATACAAAATCTTATTTACTTTCAGATAACTCAGGCATTTTCCTGCCATGTTCCTGGTGTTTGAAAGTTTCTGGTGAGGCCATGTGTTGAAGAACTCTGCCAACCCTACAGTAATAGAATGTTTGAGGACATTGCTGACACTGGGAACAGCCAGGTGTTATAGAACACTGCAGAGGCTTGGATTGTCCATGTGTTGAAGAACACTGAGGACTGTGGGATAGTTCGAGTGTTTGGGTACATTGTGAACAGAGGGATAATTTACAAGTGCTGGAAATGCTTCAGATGCTTTTATAGTCTGGGTATTTGACAACAAAATTTTCCAGCATATGACTCACGTTTGAGACTGCTGCAAATGTTTTGATGCTTCAGGTGTATAGAGCTCCAAACACACTATAAGAGTCCAGGGGTATGAAGTCATTGCTGGTGCAGTAGATAGCCCATGTTTTTTGACCCCAACACCTGGTGATAAACTTCTCGTCTCTAAGAACCCAGAGGATGATGAAATAATGTTGATTTTTAATGATTGGAGACCTTTGTACAGTGCCGATATAAGTGTAGAGAGAGACATTGAGATACTCCAGGTATTTAAAATACTGCACATGCTGGGATCGTCCAGATATATCAGAGCCCTGAAGATGCCCAGATACTTTTGGTGTCTGAAAACACAGCAGATGCTGAATTCAACCAGGTGTTAGAGAACATCACTGATGCTGATATACTCCAGTGTAGGGGAACATTGCAGACCCAGTGATACTTCATGTGCTTGACATTATAAAAGAGTGTCAGATTTTAGAGGTTTTTGAGAACTTTTCAGAATCATAGATAGTCCAGATATTTGACAATATACAGATGCTGGGATTCTACAGATGTCTTAGCATGATGCTGCATCATGCAGAGGCATGTCATTATATCAGTGAGAGATGCTTGAAATAGCCCATGTATTTGACAATATCGCAAAAGCTGGAAGTAGTCCATGCATCTGAGGACACTGCAGAAGCTGGGGTAGTCCACGTGGTATAAAATACTGAAACTTTTGGAATATTTCAGGGCCATGATGATATTGCTGATCCTGGGATATCCAAGTTGTAGAGCACAGAAAAGGCGAGTAAAACCTTGTGTTAGAAAGCACTCTGACAAAGAAGTAGATAAGACATTTGGAAACACAAAGCAATTTGAAAAGCACTTGAAAAGTACAAAGCAGTGCTGGGCTATCAGTTGCTTGATAACACTGCACAAACTCTAGTAATGAAAGTGATGAGAGCATTGTAGTGGTTGCTATTGTCCAAATATCTGAGAACAAGATGACACTGGGATACCCTTAGAGTTTGAAAAATTTCAGTGCTGGAATATTCCAGTAGTTTCAAAACTTTTCAGACATGGGCATTGTCCAAATGTGAGAGAATGTTGCCCATATGTGAATGAGCAGGTTGCACAACAGACCCTGGAGTAGTAAAGTGTTTCAATCATTGAAGATGCAAGGATCTTCTGGTGTTGGATAATACTGCAGTCACTAAGATGTCTAAGGTGGCGTGACCTCGAGATATTTTTCTTGCTTGTCTTCTATGCATCCAAGTCAGTCTCTCCCAGGAGAGCAGAAGCCCCCAAAGAAAAGAGCCATTTCTTTGTGTCTGCCCATCTTTGGCCTACTTCTGCACTGGCAGTTGAACAGGAGCCCCATGCTCGTGCAAAGTCCACTCAGTACACAGTGTCAGCCATATAGTACCCACCCAAATGTAGCATGGGGGTTTAGGACCCACAAAGCCACAAAAATGATGTGGGAAGCCAGTGAATAGGGTAAGATATAAATACTTCTCCCCATCCAGGCCTATTTGCTCCTGGAGGCATCTTGGTCTTGTTTGACCTGGCCCTTAAAAGGGCCAAACCAGACACCAACCAGGGAGATCAGACACCTCAGGGATGCCAGATGGTCCAATTCTCAACCGAGTGCACACAGTGAGAGCTGAGCGATTGGCATGCCCCTAGTCCAGTTCAGGGTCTCTTATAAATGCAGAAAACTCATGCACAAAGCTGCTGTCAGTAAAGAAGTCCTGACAGGTCTCACAATCTGGAGTTGAGTGGATCAGGCAATAGGAAAACAATATGGCTTGTTCCTGCACGTGAATCGCTTCACAGACAGCCCAGAAACTCACATCATAGAACCTTCATTTTCTACTTTATTCTCTGGGATGAAGAGAACTCTCCACTGGGGAAAGGGATGATTTCCTGATCAAATGAATGCATGAAATCACATCACCTAGACACACCAAGCTACTGTACTCAAAGATTACTTACAGAGGTAGTCATCATCCTCAAGCTCTCTGACCTCTTTGGATATATGGCCTTTTTCTTCTCATAGGCTATACTTTTTCCTGACAGTACCATTTCTTCTTTATTCTAATTTGGAGAAGTAAAGGTGAACAAGGTGGGTGGCATCTAGCAAGTTAGTGTCAATTTCGTCCAAAAAATGCACAGCATCCTTCTATCAAAATTTCCTCCTTCCTTCCTCATTTCCAGATATTTCCCTCTTTCTAGTTATGGTTGAGAGAGACAAAGACCTCACTGTGCCTGCAGTTGGCTCATTTCATTTCAATTTCTAGATCCCTCCATTAGGTTATGTTGGTGCTATTAATTTACTCCTCAACTGTCTTCACATTTGACACATCAGGATAAATTATCTTCAGTGTTCATTGATGAAATCTAGTATAGATTGTAATTGTGACATCATTAACATGGCAAATGCTCAGGGCAAACTCAGGATCATGAGACTTTCCAGATGAATAAGGTATGGACAAGCTTCTCAGAGACATCACAATGCAGAGGCCACACTGGGCTAACAAAGGACTCCAGAAAGAAAGATGGCATGTGCCTAATTAACACTTAGAGAAAGAACTTATTTCTTATTCCTACAAGGATGCACATCGGAAGTCACTTGCAGATGGATGAGTTTTCTCTGAGCAGTGTTTAACCTCTAAGAATTTTTAATGGAATTGAACGCTTTGTTTTACAATCATGAAACATGATGGTCTAAAGGGATGGCAGCTACTTATTTTGACTAGGGCCCTGTGACGCTGGGGATTCTATGTCCTCCACCATGTAGGACCATTCACTGTACAAATAGCGTGTACACTGATAATATGCCCTCTGCCAAAGAAGAAAAGAACTGTGGATGAAATCGTCAATCTGCTGAAATATATGGTGGTGCATTCATAAGGATGGCTCAAACGTTATAGAACTGTGACAGTCTTAACAAATTTTGAAGTACTTAGGGGAGGTATAGATTGGAATCCACTACCACTATTATGGTGATATCATACAAAAAACCAAACCTTTCTGTATGTTGGAAACTCTTGGCATGTTCCTCTTCTAACCTGCATTTGTACCCATGGAGAATATTTCCTAGTCAACAGACTTTGGAAAATACTCAACCCCGTCTTCTTCTGAAGGCCATCCCAGAAAGTTTGATTCCGTGATAATACAAAATCAGGATTGGATAGGTATGTGTTTGCAAAATCTGGCAATGCTAATTACGTGCGCAAAATTTTGAATCAGAGACTAGACTGTGGCCAGTGAAAGAATGACCAAAAAAATGTTTTCTTAGCTGTCACTAAGGCCTATGCTCCTCTTGTGTGCAACGCCTTGCACTATTGCAATACTAAATTTCAACTGAGCATTATATGGGCTTTTTCCTTTGTTTGTAAGCAATCTCAAGAAATAAACTGGGCTTTCAAGAAAAAAAATTATGGATGCTGGGAAGATGGCAACGGAGTAAGATGGAGCTGATGCTAGCTCCTGTACTCATGGGTGAAAATCCTGGCAGATCTATAGAGAAGCAGCACAATAAACCATTGGTTACCCAGCATTTATAAAATTAAAAGACCAGAGATTGTGACCGATGCTGAAACACCAGACGGCAGCAGAGTCAGCTACTGAAGCTTGGTCTCACGCGGCCCCTGTGCTGTGGCCAGAGCAACAGGCCTGGGAGCCTGGGAGTCAGGTAAGGGAGCCAGACACTCCAAGCCCCTGTGAAGGTCCTGGGAGACAGAGGAGTCAGGATCCGGAGCTGGGACATTCTTGGCCCCAGTGCCAATGCCATAGCTACTGGCCTGGGCAAGGGAAGGGTCGGTTGCAGGAGCTTGGACACAAAAGGCCCCTGTGATGCCACCATACAGACAGGCCTGGGCCTAGAGGAGCCAGCTACAGGAGCCGGGACTTCCACAGCCCCTGTGCTGCTGCCATAGCGAGGGGACTGGACACTGGGGGATCAGGTATGGGAGTTGGGACATTCTAAATCTCTGTGCCACTGCCATAGAGACTGGACTAGACGCCAGGGAGTCAGGTACGGACCCGGGACATTCCATACCCCTGTGACGCGGGCAGCAGAGGAGCCAGATATGGGAGCCGGGACACTCCCAGCCTCTGTGCTGCTGCCGTAGTAACAGGCCTGGGTGCTAGAGGAGGCGGCTACTAGAGCTGGGACATTCAGCAATGTTAGGGGACCAACGCAGGGACCAGCGCGAGGACCAGCGTGAGTGTAGGTGGAGACGAAGAACATCAAGAAACTTCAAGGAGTCTGCACCACTGAACTTCTCAAGGATCATACCACAGAAGTTTACACCATAAAACCAGGGTTTCAGAACAGATCAATTTTAGAAGCAGAGACTAACAAGAAGAGTCTCAAACAATGGGAAGACAAAGAAACAATCCCCAAATGAAAGAAATAGCAGAAACTTCAGAAAGAATGTTAGATGAAATAGAGGCTGACCAACTATCTGATAGTGAATTCAAAGCACTGGTTATTACGAAGTTCAAAGAGATCACAGTGAACTAACAGAAAATACAGGGGATCTACAATGATCTCTCTGCAAACTACAGCAACATCAAAAAGAAAATGGAAACTTTCAGCAAGAGACAAGAAGAAATGAAGAATACAATTTCAGAATTGAAGAACACAGTAGAAAGTTTCCAAAGTAGGATAGATGAAGCGAGGATAGGATTAGTGAGTTGGAGGACACGGTAGAAAACATCTCACAGAAAAAGCAAGAAAATGAAAAGAGGCTCAGAAAGAATGAAGAGGGATTAAAAGAAATGCGAGACAATATGAAACGTAATAATATCCGAATAATAGGAATACCAGAAGGAGAAGAAGAAGAAGAAGAAGAAGAAGAAGAAGAAGAAGAAGAAGAAGAAGAAGAAGGGATAGAAAACGTATTTGAACGAGTAATGAGAGAAAATTTCCCTAATTTGATAAGAGAAAAAGTCTCACAAATCCAGGAATCACAGAGAGTCCCAATCAATAGAAACCCAAGGAGGCCCACTTCAAGACACATCATCATCAAAATGGCAAAATTCCAAGACAAAGAAAGAATCTTAAAGGCAGCAAGGGAGAAAAAAGGACATAACATACAAGGGAGCCTCAATAAGGTTAGCTACTGACTTCTCAATGGAAACACTTCAAGCAAGAAGAGAATGGCAAGAAATATTTTAAGTAATGAGAACCTGAAGCCTACAGCCAGGACTACTTTACCCAGCAAGGCTCTCAATCAAGATAGGAAGCAAAATAAAAAGCTTCCAAGACAAAAGAATTCTAAAAGAATATGCTTCCACCAAACCAGTCCTGCAAGAAATACTAAAAAAAAAAAAAAAACTGCTTTAAGGAAAGGAAGGAAAAGTGAGAGCCCGAGAGTAAAATAAGTACAAAAATGGCAATGAATACATAGCCATCAATAATAACCTTAAACGTAAATGGATTAAATGCTCCAATCAAAAGACATGGAATAGCTGAATGGATAACAAAGTGTGACCCTCACATATGCTGCCTACAAGAGACCCACCTCAGGACAAAAGACCATCACAGAGTAAAAATGAAAGGCTGGAAAGAAATTTACCAAGGAAACAGACAAGAAAAAAAAAAGCTGGGGTAGCAATTTTCATATCGGACAAAATAGAATTCAAAAAAAGGGATATAAAGTGAGACCCACAAGGTCACTTCATAATACTCAAGGGAAGAATACACCAAGAAGACACTGACATCATAAATATATATGCACCAACCATAGGAGCAGCAAAATAGGTGAAGAAAATGTTAGAGGACTTCAAGAAAGATATTGACAGCAATTCAATTATAGTAGGGAATTTTAACACCCCACTATCAAAAATGAACTGATCTTCCAAACAAATTATCAACAAAGATATTGTGGCATTAAACAACACCCTAGATGAAATGGACTTAACTGTCATATATATATGGAGCCCTTCATCCCATAGAAGTTAAATACACATTCTTTTCAAATGCACATGAAAACTTTTCAAAGATAGACCACATGATAAGACACAAAACGAGCCTCAAAAAATTCAAGAAAATTGAAATCATACCAAGCATCTTCTCTGACCACAAGGGACTGAAATTGGAAACCAAACCCAAAGAAAAAAACCCAAAGCACCCAAAATCATGACGACTGAATGGTATGCTATTAAACAACGAATGGGTCAAGAATGAAATTAGGGAAGAAATCAAAACGTTTCTGGAAACAAATGAAAATGATCTCACAACAACCCAAAACTTATGGGACACAGCAAAGGCAGTCCTGAGAGGGAAGTTTATAGCAATACAGGCCTACCTAAAGAAGATAGAAACATTTCAAACAAACAACCTAACCCTACGCCTGCAAGAACTCGAGGAACAACAACAAAGACAGCCCAGAGCAAGCAGAAGGAAGGAAATAACCAAGATTAGAGCAGAATTAAATGACATAGAAACTAAAAGCACAATTTTAAGGATCAATGAATCCAGGAGTTGGTTCTTTGAGAAGATAGACAAAATAGACAAGCCTTTAAGTAGGCTCATCAAGAAAAGAAGAGAGAGGACACAAATAAACACAATCAGAAATGAAAGAGGAGAGATTACAACTGATACCACAGAAATCGAAAAGATTGTAAGAAATTACTATGAAGAACTGTATGCCAAAAATTTTGAAAACCTAGGGGAAATGGACACATTTCTAGAGAAATACAATCTTCCAAAACTCAGTGAAAAAGAAGCAGAAAATCTAAATACACCAATAACAGCAAAAGAAATGGAAGCAGTAATCAAAAAACTCCCATCACACAAAAGCCCCAGACCAGATGGGTTCACAGGAGAATTCTACAAAGCATTCAAGGAAGAGCTAACCCCTATCCTCCACAGACTATTCCAAAAAATCCAGAAGGATGGAAAACTCCCAAATTCTTTTTATGAAGCCAACATCATCTTAATTCCAAAACCAGATAGAGACACAACAAAGAAAGAAAACTTCAGGCCAATATCGCTGATGAACATAGATGCTAAAATCCTCAACAAAATATTGGCAAATCGCATCCAACAATATATCAAAAAGATCATACACCATGACCAAGTGGGATTCTTCCCAGGGATGCAAGGATGGTTCAATATTCGCAAATCAGTAAATGTAATACATCACATAAACAAAAGCAAAGACAATAATCACATGATCATATCAATAGATGCAGAAAAAGCTTTTGATAAGGTACAACACCCATTTATGATAAAAACACTCAGCAAAATGGGAATACAGGGAGCATTGCTCAAAATAATAAAGGCCATATATGAGAGACCTACAGCCAATATCATACTCAATGGGAAGAAAAACTAAAAGCTTTTCCACTAAGATCAGGACCAAGACAAGGTTGTCCACTTTCACCACTTCTATTCAATATAGTATTGGAAGTTTTAGCCACAGCGATCAGGCAAGAAAAGGGAATAAAAGGCATCCAAATAGGAAAGGAGGAAGCAAAACTGTCACTGTTTGCAGATGACATGATAGTGTACATGGAAAATCCTATAGACTCTACCCAAAAACTGCTCAAACTAATTAATGAATTTGGCAAAACAGCTGATTACAAAGTCAATATCCTGAAATCAAAAGCATTTTTAAATACCAGCATTGAGTCAGCAGAAGCAGGAATCAAGGAAAAAATCCCATTCGATATAGCAAAAGAAAAAATAAAATATCTGGGAATAAACCTAACTAAGGAGGTAAAAAACCTGTATGCAGAAAACTACACAGCCCTGAAGAAAGAAACCAAGGAAGACAGAAACAAAAGGAAACATAAACCTTGGTCATGGATTGGAAGAATTAACATCATCAAAATGTCCATACTACCCAAAGCAATATACAGATTCAATGCAATACCTATTAAAGTACCAATGGCATATTTCACAGACATAGAACGAACACTTCAAAAATTTATATGGAACCATAAATGAGCCCGAATAGCAGCTGCTCTTTTGAGAAAGAAGAAAAAGTAGGAGGGATCACAATACCTGATATCAAAGTGTATTACAAGGCCACTGTAATCAAAAAAGCCTGGTACTGCCATAAAAACAGACACATAGACCAACGGAACAGAACAGAGAGCCCAGAAATCAACCCAACTCTCTACAGTCAATTAGTATTCGACAAAGGGGGCAGTAACATAAAATGGAGTAAAGATAGCCTCTTCAACAAATGGTGTTGGGAGAACTGGAAAGCTACGTGCAAAAAAAAATGAAACTTGAGCACAGACTTACACCATATACCAAAATAAATTCAAGGTGGATAAAAGACTTAAATGTAAGTCGTGACACCATTAAAGTCCTAGAGGAGAACATTGGCAAGAAAATCTCAGATATTTCACGCAGCAACTTTTTTACTGATATGCCCCTAGAGCAAGGAAAGGAGAGAATAAACAAATGGGATCTCATCAAAATAAAAAGCTTCTGCATGGCTAAAGAAAACAGCATTCAATTAGCAAGACAACCAACTGTATGGGAAAACATATTTGCCAATGATACCTCAGACAAAGGTTTAATCTCCAAAATATACAAAGAACTTACACGACTCCACTCTAAGAAGACACCCAACCCAATTAAAAAATGGGAAAAGGACTTGAACAAACACTTCTCCAAGGAGGACATACAGAACATTCAGAGATGCTCAATATCCTTAGCTATCAGAGAGATGTAAATTAAAACCACAATGAGATACCACTTTACACCAGTCAGGATGCCTATCATAAACAAAGCAACAAACAACAAATGTTGGAGAGGTTGTGGGGAAAAGGGGTCCTTAGTTCACTGTTGGTGGGATTGCAGACTGGTACAACCATAATGGAAAACAGTATGGAATTTTCTCAGAAAAATAAAAGTCGACCTGCCTTTTGACCCAGCAATTCCACTGCTAGGATATAATCTTAGGATATAATCCTAAGAATCCTAAAACATCAATATCAAAGAACCTATGCACCACAATGTTCAGAGCAG